>NC_088347.1:22842500-23007500 GCF_036884655.1 Musa acuminata AAA Group | reverse complement strand
CTTGCAATAAGCAGAGATCAATGGGTCATAGCTATAAGCGTCAGGCTTCAGTCCCCTTCTGATCATGTCCTTGAGCAATTGCTTTGCTCTCTCAACCTTGCCTTCATGACACAGAGAATTGATCAAAACACTGTAGGTGACATTGTTGGGTTTCAGACCTCTTTCAAGCATTTCACCGATCAACTTCTCTGCGTCCTCCCATCTCTTTCGACTCAACAACCCACGAAGCAAGATGTTGTACGAAATCACGTCCGGGTCGCAACCTCTCGACGGCAGGCTCTTCAGGAACTCATGGGCCGCGTCCACCATCCCTTCCTTGCACATCCCACGAATGATGGCATTGTACGTGTAGTTGTCAGGTCGAAGCCCCTGCGACACCATCTCGTCCAAAAGTTTCATCGCGTCGCCGATTCCACCTTGCAGCAACGCCGCCTCTATCAGAATCGTGAACGTGATCACCGTCGGCTGGCACTTGTCGTCCAACAGCCGGTCCAGAGCCTCCAACGCCAGATCCAGCTTCCCCCTGCTGCAAAGACTGCCGATGAGGATGTTGTACGTCACGATATCAGGCGGGCAGCCCCGGCTCTTCATCCGGCCGAGTACCTCGATGGCCGCCTCGATGCGGTTGGCCTTGCAAAAGCCGCTGATTAGGGCATTGTAGGCAAAGACGTCGGGCTCGCCGTGGGCTTCCAGGATGTCCAACACCCTGACCGCCTTGTCGAGCTTCCTCGAACCAAACAATCCCTTGATGAGCTTGGTGCAGAGGATCACGTCGGGCTTGTACCCTTTGCCCACCATGTACTCGAGGAAGTAGAGCGACTCGCTGAACTTTCCAGCTTTGCAGGACCTGTTGAGGAGCTTCACGTAGTGGGACTCCCCGGAATCTGGGATTTGAGGTCGGGAGGCTTGGGTTCCTGAAGAAGCCCTCGAGACCTGGTGGCGCTGTGGCGACGGGACACCTGGATTCCGGCATCCGTAGGCGATGGCATGGGGGGCGACGGGATTCATGCGGGGGGTGGATGAAGGCAGGCACTGGTGGAGGAAGACTTCATGCAGAGCGTTCATCGTGGCATCTGTGAGCATGACTGAGCTCACCGAGAGGGGCAGCAGTTCAAGCGTTGGAGGTGGAGGATATAAAGAGTTCCGGATAAGGAACATTTGTTGGGGAAGTAGCCGCAGCGAGATGCAGTAGTATCAACCATTCAATTGGACCGTATCTGATTCATCTGCTGATCACTGCTTTGTGCGGCTCAATGTGATACCCAAACCATGTGACTGTAGCATAGTCGTAATAATAATCTTCATGTTTTGACATTAATAATTCATAAGATTTTCCATGGGAAAATAGTAATACTGTACTTACTACAATATTTATGATACAATTAGAGTTGACTTAGAGAAAACAGTCAACCAAACTAACAATGACACATCAGTTTACAGATATGATTGACTTTTTTAAAGGGAGCAGTATCATAAAATTAGAGATTAATAGCTGAAGATAACACCTTAAACAGTTTTCCTGTGGTAGGCAGTCAATTTAGTAGACTTTCCCAACATGTATTTTTTCCTGAGCAAGTCTTCAGCAGAATGGGTTTCAGATCTTTGACTCCCTTGATGATCTCTTCATGCTTGGATTGTTGAGGCAGGAAGAACTGTGAAAAAGGGAAGTGGACAAATGACAAAATCAAACATCATGATGATGATTCAACATAAGGTTTCTCAATGCAGCAACAGATCTGGTAATGAAAATAATCGTCATGCATGGACCTTCAAAATCCACAGTAAATATGAAGCGCCATATCGTGCTTGATCTTGTGTATCATCGAATTCATCAGGCGAGATGTTCAGGCAGGACTTTACAAGCTGTAGCTCTTTAGCAAGAAATTTTTTGATTTTGGAGCTAATAAGATTGTCATCAGGATCCAGGATGACTGCTCCTTCGTTGGTCGTGAAGTGTTTTATCCAACATTGAGAGAGGAACCGGCGATGGATCCATAAGGCCTTGAAAAAATATCCAAACGAAAAGAAATTATGTTGCCTGAAAACTCATAAAATTTAACTGTGGTTTCATAAAAATCATAAAACCTTTATTGCTAAGAGAGCAACACAAACATTTACAACAATCTAGCGATATTGAATATATGAACCAAACCTCTCTTCCAATATAGCGAGTTAAGAGCAACTCATTCCATTGGAGCTCTTCCTGAAAGGAAAAAAAGATAATTCGCAGTTTTTTTTTATCTTATTGCAATAGTTAAGAAAACATCATTGTGTCTTAGTAAGGAACAAGAAAGCAAATTTGTGGCATTAGGTGTCATGAAAATGGCAGACATAACAAAATATTAGGCCATGTGGATATGAAATTTGAGCGGTGAGGATGACATGAATTATGTAATTGTAATCGATATGCAACTAAAGCTGATGCAAATTTAACAAGATAGTATGCAATAAAAATCAACCGGTAAATGTAGTACTAAGTTAACAATGCATATGGATTATAGCTGAGACAAGTTAAAGAATAAGCTAGCAATATCAATTACTACAGTTATAAATTACACTTCGTTTGACAAGCATTGCCTATGACACTTAACAAACCAAGAAAGCAACCAAATGACAATCATCCAAAGCATGTTCAGCTCAGCAGGTTGAATAATCTCTTTCAAGAAAAAAAAGCTGCAGTAACCATATACATGGCAAAATTGGCAGTAAGAACATGTTGATCAATTGGAGTTGAGAGTTGCTTGTAGGCCACCCAAGAATAGGATGTGGCTCAAGTAAAACTATAACTGAAATGACTGACATTCTGGACAGGATCATATACTGTTGATACTGGAGTCAGAAGTTGATGGTACTGTAATGAATCAGATGGGATGTGGCAATGTGGTTTTGGGATGCAAAAGGTGTTGCTGCAGTGTCATTGTTGGTGGTTGCATTATCTTAGTAAAAAGGGGTGTCAGAAAATTTTACGGCTTTAGATAAAACCACTTGAATAAGGCATGAATGAGGTAATGGCTTAAAAAGATGTCAACAGCAAAATCTTCAGAAAGAAGAGAAAGAAAAAGGCAAAGAAAGAGTAAAAACAAAAAGGAATATGATTACTTTGCCCAAGAGGAATTACATCACAGGCTTTAAAATTTTAATGAATTCCCGGGAGATCAAAATGCCCTTTCAAAATACTTCTAATGCTTTTCTAATCTAATTGCAACTTGGATTTGAAAGTAGACCCAATGCCTAGACTAGCTAAAACAAATAAAAACATAAAAACATAATTGAAACAAACTGATAAAAGTCCTTAAATAACTAAAAAGTTAGCATCAACTCCTCATAGCTAACTAGCGTTGACAAGCACCAAACTCCTCACCAGCCTCTATCGTGCATCGCCAATCCATTGATCCTGATACTGACATCAGCTTCTGATACTGATATTAGCTTCTGATATCAGCAACAGGGATACGGTGGAGTCCTTGCTGTGCATCACTAGAAAAAAAAGTATACATATAGAAAAAGCAGCCCACTCATCGAGGGTACTCCTAGAGCATGGGAACGGTTGATTGTTTCTATTATTTGGACTCGCACTAAGTTTTGAAATAACACTCCACCAAGGCCCACTGCCCTAATCAAGAATACTAAGCGTGGACTCCTTTATGTGAAAACAAGAGAAGTATAGAGTTAGAACAAATTTACATGCACTTGGTTTGACTTCAGTTCCTAGAAAGATCATGGTGAGAGATTCACTTTAACTCCTATTAGTATCTCATGAATGTATCTGTTTACGAAAAATTAACACCACAAGGAATTTTTCAATTCTCATTTATCCTCAATATAAAGAAAACATGATCTAGCATGACCTAAATGAAAGAAATTCACCTTCCAAATAAAACAAACATCAAACTTGCAATCGGTGGAAGCTTCACCATGTTTCAAATGATTGCCCTCTAGCAAGTTAAGCATCAATTGCTGCAGTCAAGAAGACTAAATCAGTGCAAGTGTATGTATTGCTTAATATCTGTATAAATAAATATATATATATATATATATATATATATATATATATATATCATTCAATTATGATGATATTCAAAGAATCAAGTGGACGTATATAAATTGATGTACTAACTATCAACAGAAAGATTACACCACCAGTCCTTGAACTTTGTGGCAAATTTCAAATGGGTCCCAAACTTCAAATCTTTTTTGTAATTGACTTCCTAAACCATAATTATAAAAAGATTCATTTGGCTGTACAATAACAATTAATTTGCAAACATGGCATAAATATTAACAAAAAAATGTTATCCAACATGCCCATGTTCCCTGAATTTTGTCTTGAATCATATTGGGAATGTCAAATAACTTTTCTCACTGATGTTTTTTCGAGTTGGCAAGCCAATTTTTAAAGTGAAGGCAAGTAAACTTTCCGTCAATGATTATAAATGAAAGCAAATGGTAGGACTTGATTGAAAAGTTAATTAATAATTTTAGAAGACAATTTGGCCAAATCAAAGTTTTGGGACCAAAATGAAAATTACCACATGGTATAATGACTAGTGTTGTAATTTACCTAAACATACATAATACCAAAAAATTCATAATTAAGAAGGCTAATAATGCAAGGATTAAAACACATTATGAAAAAGCTTACTCTACGATAGTTGAAACAGCAATTATCAGCAACATGCAGCTCTGCCCATTTTTTTGATTTGTCCAACTCACCAAGCACCTGCAATTATTTCAGTGCATACTTGACAATTTGCACATTATATCTTGATAATTGCTGTAAAATTCAATGCTTGAAAACAAATGGCGAAAGTTTCAGCCGTTCACTGAAACTAGGTACACTAAAAATCAAAGAATCTTTACCATTTTAGCATACAAAACAACGTAAGATTTTGTTGATGTTAGAACAAAATGCAGTTACTTCACTGGTCAATCATATAACCTCCAACATCAACTCAACATCACTTTATCTAGAGTAAAGAAATAAGTGCTTCATGCATATAATTAACCAAGTATCATCATGTTAACATATATCTTGGTAATACTTGATTATACATTTATTTTATTTTATTTTTATTTTTTTGGTGATACTGAAAAGTACAGGTTCATATATGGCTAGCTATCTTGATACAATACTGGTCCAAGACCTTGTTGAAACCAGTATTGGACCAGCATTATGAATCATGATATCAGCATCCCTACCACAATAACATAATTTTGTAATCAAGCCCTCTGTTACCTATAAAAATTGAAAATCAGCTATAATCTAACCTGAACTCTTTTCATGTAAGATATAAGCCAACAACGGTGGGTCCATGCACGATAATTCATCTTTGATTTCTGCAGACATACAAGAATTGAGTTAGCATAGCATAAATAAGGAAATTATGCTATCAAATCTATTGTTCATGCCACAACATATTCATAAATCATATGACAATTAAATACTACTGAGGTCCATGAATATTATACATGGCTTCTAATATATGACATTTAAGGTGAATCAGCCAATTAAAAGTTAAACAAGAAAACAAAATTTTGCTCCCATACATAAGAATTAAATCTAAAAGAAAATGAAACAGATAGAAACCAAGCTCTATATTATTTTCGCAAAAAACTGCACCAAACAAAAATGATCATGCAAGGGATATGCCTAAAAACTTCTGTGTGAGGGTCAAAGAGGACTCGATTGTCTGCTTGTCAGCCAAAATTGATGAGAAAGACACCTCAAATCACCAGAGCCATAAATCAGATTGGTATTTTAGACCTAAAGACAGTGGTAGTGCATTGTGGAGCAGTTGGCCAGATCACAAAATGGAGCCATCACTTGGCAGCTTCTTTTTCTTCTTCCCCTCTTTTTCTGTTTTTCTATTTTCTCAGTCTTCTTCTCCTTCCTCCTCTTCTTTTTCTTACTTTTCTTTTCTTCTTCTCTATCTGTTGCTTTTGCAGCAGACCCTTTTCTTCTTTTCGTTGGCTTCTTTTTCTTTATTCTATTTTCCTTTCTGTGCAGAGAAAATGATGTGGGTGAAGGAACATAGAAGATCTATTGTGCCACTAGTGGTCATGTTGTGCGAAGGAACATAGAAATCAGGGCAGTGGCGCTAAGGCACTCAGGGCCTTTTTTATCTTTTTATTTTTATGATGTCAAACCTTAGAGGACAAGATTGTGCTCATTACTTGGTTGTATAAGCTTGCAATTTAGACTTTCTGTCTGCTTAATCTGTATGACACTAGTCTGGCTCAACTTAGACAGCCTAGCTTCTACGGTTTAGTAGCAAACAGAACAGATCAATCAGTTTGTTCTGGTCCCTATGCAACCTCAATCTAGTTATAAACCCAAACAGCTCAAGGGTCTGGTTGTCCATTTTTTGGATCAGATCAGCCAATTCACTGGTACTAATTAACTACGATTAGGAATAAGCAGGTAAGGAAATAGGATTACATTCCATAAATATTGGTCATATTACTTAATTTGTATTAATGGTGTCTAGTTAGCTATTAAATCAACTATAATGGAGAGAACATCATGGACAAGAGTTAAACAACTTAGAAAAGAAAAGGCAATTATTTAGGAGAATATACCTCTGCTATTTTCTCCACAAGATCAGATTCCTCCCTAATAATATCTTGTAAGTTCTGACACTTCTCTCCCAGTATCTTAATAACCCATCTCCTGTAACCCCCAGAAAAACATTTCTTATTCAAACTAAATTGAAAACTAGACCATTCTGAACGATTAAATAAAAATGCATACAATGTATGCAGCCTATGAAGCATAAATACATATATCATATGTTGACAAGACATGACATGGATAAGCCAATACACCAAAACTTGAAAAATTAGGAGCAATACAGCATAAATATCACAAGTTCACAACTATATGTATATATAACAGTTTGGCATTTATTTATCTTAGAAAAAGTATTCATATATCGTGATTTATGATAAATAACAACTGACTAAAACTCCTAACCTCTTCATGTTAAAAAATATTATTTTAGTAACAGAACATGTCAAGAATATAGAAGAGATGATAAGAACCTATAAAAATATAGTAAAATCATTCCAATAATTTTTACAAGATTTACACTTAATACAAACAAAAAAAAGAACTTATCTATTCATATATCCATTTCCATAATCTAGAAGTATTCGAGTAAAAAAGGAATTCTCCCTAAAAGTTATCCTATGTCCCATAAGCAATCTTAAAGGACCAGTCTGTTTAATAGTTATTTAAAAATAGATGCTACAAGGAAATTTCCAATAAGAACAACAAGCAATTTCAAGTATCCATATTTCATGAGTAATAACTAAACAAACACATTGTTCAGTTGGTCTTGATATAGAGGAAGCAAAAAGGTAGTGGTGTTCTTCAAAGGGAGGGATTATACGAGTTTGTCTCATTCCTCTACCAAACAACTTTGGCTCATTACTAACCCTCAATTATTATGCACCAAGCAAAGTTGGACAAAGTAAATTAATGGAGTTGCACTAGTAAAATCATAGATTTTAAAGGAGTTACACATAGTTTAAAACTTAAGGAGGCCTTCCAATGGGATTAGACATGGGTACCTTGATACCTTGAGTACTTCTTTGAATAACTAGTGGTGCTTGCAGGTTAATCCAATTTTGAAATGGAAAACAAATGAATTTGATACCTGAAAAGAATTCTGGTAGCATGAGTCAATGGCTATGTTAAACTTAATTATTTGGCAAATTTTTCTTTTCTTCAAAAGAAACAACTACAACCAAACGCAATAAGTAATCACGTATTTCCAAATAAATGGGTGGTATTTGAATACACAATTAACTATCACCTTCCATGTTTAACAGATATAGGTTCTCCAGATAATAGTGTCTAACATTGACAATAATAGTTCTTTTTATCAAATCATGGAATGATGAACTGGAGGCGCCATTATTACATATGTAATAGATTACCTATGTATCTATTACAAAACTGATTAGGATTATAAAAACATGTAAAAGAATTGGATAAATTTACTTCTATTTATTCTTTTGACTTTTGGAATTTTATTATAAACTTTAATTTTTTAAAAACCAAAGTTTTGGTTAAAGTAAAACACTATCAAGTCCTCTGATCTGTCAGAAAGACTTTAGAGATCTTTTACGCATACAAAGAGTTGTACATCTTTGTTTTTATAAATATTGGTGTTTCTATCCATGCATACTAAAATGCAAAGAAAAAAGAAAAAAGATTCTGTTTTGGATAAATTTATAGATTCAAAATTAGTCTTTCTAATTAGTTTCATCAACAGAAAGAAAAAAAAAAAAAAGAAAATTACTATTGCAAAGAAATGCCAAACCATATGCATTAACATACATAAAATATGTTCAGCTAGATATTTGTTGAATAACAATATTTTGATTCATTAACATCGAATCGTTTGTTTGATTGGACCGAAAAAAAAACAAAAAAGGAACCTTAAAGCTTAGAACTCCTACAGTGGAAAATGAACTAAAGGTTACCTTTGACTCCAGGCATAATCACATTTTGGCGCATATGCAAGAATAAGTGTGGAGAATCGGAGCTCCTCCAAAAATAGTGAAATCTCAAGTTTCCTAGAAAGCACTAGTCTCCTGTAAAGACACAAACTACTGATCAATAACATTTTATTTACCTTGCTAATGTATGCTCCTCTATACAAGCACATAATCCCTACATCTTACACAATATAGTCTATGGAGACTTCAGATTGTTTCATCTTTGTATATGTTTTGCAAAAAATTCCATGTTTACAATGGGAAGAAGTTTAGTCCATTTATTTCACCAAACACTCATGTTTGTGTATGATGTCTATTAAAATTTGGTCAACAAGTTGGCACCAAGGAAGACATAGAATGACAACTGACCTGCAATTCCAAGCACTGGCAAAGTTGAAACTTAAAATCAATAAGGCCTTAGTGTGTTTTAGTATCTCATTTTCCAGAAGATGATCTAAGTTTGCTCCAGAAGTTACACTACAGAAAGCACCGCTGTTCAGAGATAAGTTGATAGAGGCTTTATATCTTCTGGATACATCCATATACGCATGCCGAGCAGCAACACATAAATGACAGAGCACATGTGTGGAGATTGCCAACTTATGATCTCTATTCCAAAAGGTTGTCTTGTCATATTGGACTGTATTTGACTCTGTAATACTCGTCTCAATGTTACCATCAGCTAACCGAACTGAAGTTGCGAGTGTGGGAGAGGAACTGCTTGAATCCTCATCAAGAGATGCAAACTGGGATGGGTGCAAAAAGCCTATTTCGTCACTGCACAGAGTAGCAGCAAACCCAAAATGCATGATCATTAAAAATGTAAATTTATAAACATGTGATAAAAAGAAAAAAAAACATCCCAAGCCCAAAAGCACTAAATAGTTATTCCACCAGAGGACCCATATTAAAGAGCATTTTATAAAGTACAAAGAAACCTAGTCTTTACATATCACACCCAAGAAGTTTAAAATATGGTTCAGGCTGGGATTTACCAATCCAATGGCTGACTATGATGCTAATTAGACGGTTTTACCTGGTTCGGTCTGGTATAACATCATATTAGGCTTACCAGGTGGAAAATAGACTGGTACCAAAATGCTTACTGATTGGTATCAGTATGAACTTTTTTTTTATTTTTTTAACAGTTATTTGTCCTTTTTTCCTTTTTTTTTATATTTTTCTCAAATGCTCTCTCTCTCTCTCTCTCTATTTTTCTCTCCTCCTCGCTCGCTCTGTCGTGCTGTCATCACAGTCTCCAACTCACCACATAGTTGGTGTCTCCTCCTCATTCGTGTCATCACCTCATCCTCCTCCTACCGTTAAGCCTCATCCTCTTCCTCCTCATCTTGCCCTCTTTTCTCCACCGACCTGTACTGAGCATCAGTATGTCGACTGTACTGTTATTGCACCAGTGTTGTCATCGACCGAAATTAGCACCAGACCAAGATTTTAAACCATGGTCACACTTAACCTATTTATCAATTACTACATGGTTTCCTGAAAGTTTGGTGCTGAAATGATATTTGGCACGGAAAATTTGTCATATGATGCTGCAAGAAAAAGGGAACATTGCTGAGCTTACATAAGCTTATCTTCTTCCAAAATAACTTCGAATTGCTCTAGTAGATTCGTCTCGTATCCTCCTGGAAAGCTTGAATCCTTCTCCATTATTCAAACCTTCTGTCTCTAGAAACTGAAAGGAAACAAACTAAGAAATATGGGCTCATAATATATACATATATAGGAAAAGGGAATAATGGACACTGGCCTGTTCGGTGCCATCTTTTTAAGAACAGTTTTCTGCTATTTAGAAAAAAGAACAGAAAAAGGTTGTTTTAGTAAGTGTTTCTTGTTTTCGGTCTTTCACAGACTCCCTCCTCAAAACAGTGACTGCAAAGAAAAGCTAAAAAAACACGACGACACTCGCAACCAACTTTGAAGATTTGACACATTGGCAAGCTAAATTATACAGTAAAAGATGAGGGACGACATAAATCGTTACTCCCAATTTGCACACCAACTGATGATATCTCCAGTCAGAAGAAGAAAGATGAAGGACAGCTGTTTGGGCTTGTTCATAGAAAACATTTCGCAACTGTTCTTGGGATGGTCTCCTGAAAGTACCTCTAACCTATTTCCTAGAATCAAAATAGCCTATAGTTCGTCCGGGTATCGTTCTCAAACCCCATCGCGATTGTTGAGCCACATGATACAGACACGAAAGATGATGTCGTTTGATGCAGACGCCACAGTGGCAAACGTGGTGGTGTTGTTCCGCTGCTAGCTTAGACAAGAGGAGACAAGGGAACACATCTCCCTGGCGTAGGGCACAGGGACTTTGCCGATGCAAGGCCAGAGGAGGAAGGGAGAGAGGAGACAGCTTACCAACAACGGGTCGACAGATCAACGCGTGTCGGCAGCCAATCGCCGCCGTGCGTCGGGGGGAAGGAGGCGTATGCCAGTTGGGTAGATTCTCGTGGGAATAAGGGAACACATCTCCCTGGCGTAGGGCACAGGGACTTTGCCGATGCAAGGCCAGAGGAGGAAGGGAGAGAGGAGACAGCTTACCAACAACGGGTCGACAGATCAACGCGTGCCGGCAGCCAATCGCGGACTTTCGTCCGAGGAAAGAAGGAACGCGTATCGGCAGCCAATCGCCGCCGTGCGTCGGGGGGAAGGAGGCGTATGCCAGTTGGGTAGATTCTCGTGGGAATAAGAAATCCTCCGTCTAAAATTTGTTTTCTAGTTTTTGGTTTTGGAAACAAATTCCGGCCATTATTCTCAAAAACAAAAAGCAACTATTTCTTTATTTCCTTTGGATTTTTTTTTTCATATATATCCTTTAAATATCTAAATATGCTCCTAATTAGTCTTTCAATATACCGCAGTCAACCCATTGTACCTATAAGTATTAATAGAAATTGTCTTAAAAAGGTATTGTAACATTAAATACTTTAAATCAAGAATTTAATTTCTAATGCTACAAACGGTACGTACCAATCCGGTATGCTCGCTACTGAGTGGCATTAGCTTGGGTGCATCGAGGGAGAAGAGGAAGAAGGTGCTCAAAGAAGAGAGAGAATCGATAAAATCTCAATATTTTTTGATCCGATGCTATCCTCTCTCAACGATCTCGATCTAGGAGGTAACGGAGTGGCAACGACTCGACTTCTTCTTCGTTGCATTCTTCGTAGAAAGCCAGAGACGCCTGCGGCCTTCGTCGTATTCTTTGTCGAAGGCTAAAGACGTCTTCGTCGAACACCACATATAAGGAGAAAATCATATTCTTCTCCACGTTTTATATTATATTATATTATATTATATTATATTATATTATATTATATTATATTATATTATATATATTCTTTTATATTATATTATATTATAACATATAAGTATGATTTTATAAGGCTAAAGACAACGTACACCTTTTATATTATATTATATTATATTATATTATATTATATATATATATATATATTCTTTTATAAATATATGTAGTGAAAGAGAAGTACAATATTGATGATTTGAAACTGTAGTTTCATATCGTATTGATGTTTTATCTCCTCTTTCACTACATGTTTTTATAAAAGAATAAATATTTGAAAAGTTATTAGCAAAATTTGAAAAAAAAAAAAGAAAGTCGAAAATTGTTTTATTATTGTTGATATTCTATAGTATAAAAATATTCTCAACCAAGAAAAAAGAGGTGTCTTTTGTTCATATTTTTTTGGTGCAATAAAAAAAACTGGGTTTGTATTGGATCAATTGGTTCTGCCGGTTCTTCAGAATCAATCTAGTCAGATCCAATCCAATAATGGAATTAGAACAATTAAATTAGAACAATTAAACGTCTGGTTTGTAATTTTCCATTTTCCCAGTGACTTCTTTCTTGTTCGAATGATCAGTTCGAAGAGGTCTCAGTGACACTGAGCAAAAATATAAGCATAATCTAAAGGAAAAACATGCTCCACTTTTTCTTATTTCTGAATCAAGCGAGACACAACAGAATAAAGTTATAACTCGGTGTTATGACGCTAAATCCACACTGATGCAATTTTATCTGAATTAATTTTCCTTACGTTCGATGCAATGAAGGGCAGTTAAAATCCCTATGCTGAATCAAATAATGTCCATGGTCTAACGCAATCCCATGATGACCACAATTGGAGATTCATTTACCACCCAAATATATGAGCAATTCATTTGAATGAATAAAATCACATATCAAAACACACCATATACTGAATCTTGTATACGTTCTATTAAAAATGTCACTTGCTGATGGTCACAGCTATTATCTGTATAAATTGGAGTATTCTGCCAAATAATCTGTGACAGGAATTAATTCCTCCCATGTCAACTTTAGCCTAAAAAAACACATAGAGTAAGCTAATTTAAGCAGGGAAAATAACTAATGCAGCTTCTCCAAATGATTATAGAGTCTATAGTTTGTTAGCAAAAGAGAAAAGAAAGAGCCTTCGGGGTTAACAGCTATATTGCCCCTTAATAATGCTCAGAACAGCACTCAACAAAATCTTTAAAGAGGACAAATGGGCACAATACAATAGCAGAGTCTTAAGATTCCAACTATTGTATGGATATTGTCCCTTAATAATGCTCAGAACAGCACTCAACAAAATCTTTAAAGAGGACAAATGGGTACAATACAATAGCAGAGTCTTAAGATTCCAACTATTGTATGGATCTTGTCCTGTCATTATGCTGTATTAAGGCACTGTCACTGATCATAGTACGAGCAATGAATTGTCAAGAAAATTTCCACCTCCCGCATAAGGTTCTATATCTTCTATTTGAAAAGGAAGACTCAAAATTATCATATCAAGTGAACGAACACAATGTCCAATTGTGTTATTGTGAACGAACACAATAGCAGAGTTCCAACTATTGTATGGATCTTGTCCTGTCACTATGCTGTATTAAGGCACTATCACTAATCATAGTACGAGCAATGAATTGTCAAGAAAAGTTCCCCCTCCTGTATAAAGTTCTATATCTTCTATTTTTAAAAGGCAGACTCAAAATTGTCATATCAAGTGAACCAACACAATGTAGAATCATCATCTACTTCCTTGTCTTTGCACCTTTTCAGATAATGAAGTTGTCTCCGTAAGAGTAAAACCTGTTATGTACATGTACGAGTTTGTTAAGACCATTCATAGTACAGTTCATAAGAAATGGCATGCCAAGTCATGCAAGCTGTGAATAGCATCACCTAAGTTCCCTTTCAAGTATAGAATGCTTTAAAGAATTATTATAAAAATTGAGTACTTCAAGTTAGTATATGATACAAAGCAGAACTATTTCTGGGGTATGGATATGGTAAGCAATCTGATACATCCATGTTTCATAGGTCAAGAAGAGTAACATTATGACAAGTTCTTACTAGGTTAAGCAAATATAAATACAAGCAAAAGTGTAAACGAAAATAGTAGAAATTTCATAAGTCAGCCATCTCATCCAATTCCAATAAGAGACACTTGATCCTATTTGACTAAGCCATCCTGGTTTGGCAAAATTTCTTAGCATTATGATAATAAATTAGTTGAAGTGGACTAATTAATCAAAGTCAATCAGAGTTGACTGATTTATCCAACTCTAGGCAATTTAATTGCCGTAAAAGTTAAAAAAAGAAATAAAAATACGGAGAATGGAAGTGAAGAGGAAACAGAAACAGAAAATAAGCAAAAAGGAAAAATGTCTCTGATTGTAAAACAAAGAAAATATTGTTTCTAAGAAGGGTCAATGTATGTAGTTTATCCCCTCAAGCAGATTTCCATGATTTTGATCCTGATTACCTTGATCACAAAGGAATAATCCTACCATAAGACCAACTCTCACCTTCTGTGTTTGGTAAAAAACGAACATGTGTTATGTAAAAGTTTATGTTAAATTTAAAATTTTAAGAACAAGAGATTCTAAATTTAGATATCGGGTACTAAGGTTGTGATCAAAGAGTATATTTTACTGTCACTACATGCTATGCATCCAGGTGATGGAACAAATGGCAGACATCCTAAAATTTATCTCCAAGTAAATTGTAAATGTTTTTAGATTTTTAGTTGAGTTATTCAGACCATTACAAAAAAATCAACAAAAGTCGTCACTCTTACTTGTTAGATCTAAAATGATCGAGTTGGATGTCCAACAATGAAATATAAACAAAGAACCAGTTCCAGATTTTGTACAACCTTAACCCATCATTCTAAATTTTTAAAAGATGATGTTGCCTAATCATATAAACCAAAAATAGAGTAATTGCTTTCAACATACATTTGAGAGAAGAAAGAATAAAGCAAAGAGAAGCCAACCTCTTGTTGAAGAGCATCAGGAAGATTTTCTGTTGAAACAAGGCATTGAATTTCAGACAACAAGCTCTTATCCTTAATGTCCAACCAGGTAGTCGGAGGTAAAGCCAACAATAGAACAGTTAAAACATCAGTGCTTGCAGGGTGCATCACAGTGCAATTATTCAGTGTGGAATTGCAACAGCACCCTGTTGTTGCTTTTGACACAGGTACAAGCATATCAACCTCATGTTGATTGCCACCTGAAACTACTGTCCCAGAGACAACAGTTGTAGATTTGTCATCATTAACTTTGAAGCATTTAATACATGTTCTGCTGCAAATTCCTGAACTAGATGTTAGTTCTCCTGATAATAGTGCTGCTCCTTGACAACAGACATTAGCTGCAATCTCTGATAACAAATGCTTTTCTTCTAGTTTGTGATTTGAGTTTGAAGAAGATAACAAGTCTGTTACACATTTAAATAGCTCAGTCTCATGAACTTGTTGCAGTATCTCTTCCTGTAATCCAGAATATTATGAGGGAATATCCAAAGAAGATATCCAAGATAGGGAAACAGGAGGGAGCAGGGAAAGGAAGCAAGACCTTAGCAGCAAGCCGCTCTTTCTCCTCTTTACTTAAGCTAGATCCATTTTCCTCTTGTCGCCTAACTTCTAAAACCCATTTGATGAAATATCCAGCACATGCAGGTAAGGATTCCAACAGAATAAAAAGAACCTGGGGAACACTTTTTAGGTCCTCAGACTTCAAGAGTATAGGTACTTCATCCATCAAGTATTTTGCCATGGTCACCCATCTCTCATCTCTGCAGCTCTAAAGAGCATTCCGGAATTCACACAATAAAAATAATGAATCACTAACATGGTAAATCACATAACCGTTAGGTAATGAGCCTTCCATAAGGCCTAGGTGATAATCCAGGTGACCAACCCAAGAAAGTTCACATTTCACAACATCACAAGAGTTTTGTACTTATTTTTGGAAAAGTAACATTTCAATTATATCATGATTCTTTTATATTGGCATTGAGAGCATGCAAAGGCAATCTCGCTAAATAATTTAGATGCTAAAATTATAATACACATCATTATTGCTGGAAACCAAGTTATTTCTATCATTCTATGTATATGCATTGCAAGCACAAATCTATGATAACTTCTTCATACATATGAATATATATGAATACATATATGGTGGTCCAAGCAAGCAAAACCTAGACAACTGATGCTCATTTACTTTCTGAGAACCATCATGATCGACTGTGACAACTAGCCACGAAAGATCCATGATAGCTTGAAATTTAACATTTGCAAGCAAGGGACATAATTTGGTGACATGGACAGTATACATAATTGTGACTGTATCCTAGTTTAGATGTGACAAGTACAAAAGGATAATTCATAATTGCCAATGATCTATAGACCATCCTCATAATACATATCGAATTCTCTTTAGTGACTATTTATCCAAAGAAGAAAGCTCTATTAATTTTTAGTAAAGAAACAAAAGGAATGGAAAGATCAAATTCTTTACCAGTGTATAAAGCAAGGATGGCACTTTCTGATGGATTGAAATAAGCATAAACCTGGAAATTAAAATCTTAAGAGTCAATCGTAAAAAAGGTTCAAGGTTTACAATATACACTGAAAAAGGACTAAAAAGCAACTGCAGCCTTAAAGACAGAGCAAATACACTGAAAATTAACTCGTTCAGGGTAGTATCTACCTGATCTAGAAAGAGGATTTTGAAAAATAAAGGAATATCAGGTAACTATATCAATTCAATTAAGAAAAAGATATATCAGAGCATAGTAACTAGTGTTAGGGATATAAAAAGTGTGCGTAAAGAGTTCCTAGAACCATATGGTTGAACCATTATATCCTGATCTTTTCACATTGGAAATTGTGAACTTATTAGGCATCCAAGATAGACCTCCCATGGTATATGTTGTTACTTCCATGGTGCATGTCAATACTAATGATATTTGCTTGGACTGAAGAGACTTAAACTTGGATTAATTAAAAATTTTGGAGAAAAATAAAGTTGACTCATTCTGTAATATTTTCACATAACTGTCTATTTATTGATAATTAGCACATTCTTGTGGAATTCTTATTTGACAACTATAAATAGATGGCTGGCTGTACCATCCAGTATCATTTTATAAGATAATTCTTATTTATTTTAGTCCAAAAAAAAACTAACATTAAAACTCTAAAGCAGCAAATTCTTCTAAACTGGTTAAGGGCTCAAATAAATAATGTACATGAGCCTTTATTTACATGACACTATACGAGATGTTAAATGTCAGAAAATCTTTTCAATGCCAACCAATAATGTTAATCCAAAAAAAAACTAACATTAAAACTTTAAAGCAGCAAATTCTTCTAAACTGGTTAAGGGCTCAAATAAATAATGTACATGAGCCTTTATTTACATGACACTATACGAGATGTTAAATGTCAGAAAATCTTTTCAATGCCAACCAATAATGTTAATGCAACACCATTAGATAGGAAACTGATCAATCAATGCTCAATAATTTCACCAACTATTTGAAGTGTCCAGTAAGAACTCTTTGTTGTTCAAAATGAAAAAGCATGGAGAGACAGACTTTAGTAGCATCACCAAGTCAACATTGTTTCTATAACCAGGTTCAACTGTTTTAATTCAACATATCCATTGGAAGTATCCCACTTTAAGAATCTAATACACATAAAAGCAAGTTGAGATAACCTACATCAAGCACATCAGAAATGTCACATCCTTCCCCCTTGATTCTCATATGACTGAGTACTACCAACACATGTAAAGAAAAAAAGTAGCATAATGCAAACAAGAATTAGCACTCAAACATGATGCTTTCCACACAAAAAATAGTAAGTTGAAGATTATGTCAACCTATTTCTTTCAGTAATCCATTTTTGTAAAGCATTATCATCAAATTCAAATTGCTCCTTTTAAACTGATGGATAATGAGCACGTGAAAAGTTAAAAAGTATACCCCCTAGGACGCCCAGTTGTTTTATCAATCGTATCCATGGCTTCCCAAAGAAGAGCAAGTGGAACCCAATGAGGAGGATATTTAAAACGAGCTACATCCAAAATAAGTGCCATATCACTTTCTGCATGATATCCACCAATTGGTGAAAAATGGCCAGTTCCTGTCTGCATATGAATGAAAAAGAAAATGTCAGTTGTTCCTCCAAGCACTGGAACAACAAATAAGCATATGGTGGAAGCACAAAATACTTGTAGAGTTTCATAACCAGTGCATAGTTCATATCAGCTCTCATGGATAATTCTATATCAAATGTGAAGCATAATTCTTATCTATGCAAACTGTATTAGACAGCTAGTTATTTTAAGATAATATTGAAAATAAGTGAGGAGAACCACCAGCAAATATGGTGTAGTCAACATCTTAGAAAGTACATTGCTAGATGCAAATAAAGGCAGCATTTCAAGGTCCCAGAAAAGGACATCCAAGATGGAAAAAGACATAGAAAGCAAGATATTGCGTTCAAGTACATTGCTAAATACAAATAAAGGCAGTATATGAAAGTCCCAAAAAAACACATCCAAGATGGAAAGACATAGAAAGCAAGGTACTATTGCTTTCAGAAAGCATTATTTGTATTATTCAACATGTTGAGTACGAAACCAATTTTACATTCTAACCCTTAAATTCCCAAATAGATGTTGGATGGTATCTTAAGATTCAGAAGAATTTTATATCTTTCAACTATGTTCGCTGACTATAGAATATCAACATGTGAGCTGGTCTCATACAACATCCCACCAGCTTGAGGCATAGCCAGGGCCCATTTAGCTCTCAATCAGCAACCCAACTCGATCTCATACACCATGCAACCTATTTGGCCCTAAATCAGCATTCACAACTATCACAAAGACCCAAAAGGAGTTGACACTAGCCGGGGCCTATTTGGCTCTCAATCAGCATTCCCAACTATCATAAAGTCCCAAAAGGAGTTGACACAGCTTAGTTCAACATTCTACAGTTTGTTACAGCCCTATAGGTTATAGCACATAAATCAAATATGATGCAGCATAAAGAAGCTTAATACAGCTTACTGTGACCCCAGGCTTAAGAAAGAAAAGGAGGCCTTGTTATCTATGATAAGGAAGAAGACAGCAGCATAATCATAGCTGGAATAGCATTGAAGAAATCCTTTCTCAAGAAACATAGTCGAGTTAGAAGCAATTCTTTCTCAAGACTCTCCTAGTTGAGTCGGAAATGGAGAGGGCTGATCAATCCTCCTCATTCAATTCTAGCAGTGATATTTTATCTATTATTTTTGTCTTAATTTCGTAATTATATTTGTAGCTATCTAGACTTGTTTTGAGAATGTTTGGTGAAAAAATCCTATATTAAACAAGTCTTTCAAATTTTGAGCACCCTTTTAAGTTTCAATGTGAGTGGAGATCGATGCAATGATGAAATTAACACTTTTTATGGCTAGAAAGAGTAGACACAAACAACAGAAGCAAAATGAATATTACCGCAAGTTCTGCACTAGATGAAGTTCAGAAGACTGTTGTCATAGGAATCAGTCAATTCCTTGTTGCTAATGATGAAGTAATCATAAAATTCAATGTCATGAATTTATCTTCTACAACAACTTCAACATTCAACATCCTCAAAATGTGGAGCCAAAAAGAAATGTGCAAAGATCAATGACATAATTGTGCAACACACTCCCATACCTCCACACTGTAATAAGACGGATATATGGGGAACTGTTACAATCTGGCCCAATCTTAAAAAACTGCCTGTCATTCTTAATAATTTGCAGGACCTATTCAGCAGTAAAAAAAGTATTCCTGACTATAAAAAGCCCAAGTAGGGTCCAACACAGCTTGGTTCAGCCATCTACAACTTGATACACATCGTACTTCCCACTTAAATTGTTTGAAAAAAAGAAACTAAAGACAATCATGTTAACTTTCTACAAAATGACAATATGCGAGTGCCAAAAAATGTCCCTGGGCCTTTGTATGCTAAGATAATTGTTTAGGTAACTATTTATCTTTTACAGATACATCCAACAGAATACCCAGATATGGTACAATATAAGGTTCCCATGCATCGATGTCACCAAGAACTTCTAGTTCTGGATATTTTTGCAAAAGAAAGAAAAATTACACTGGAGTAGCAGCACTATCTTACTGAAATTTCTTAACAAGATAATGGGAGACATTAAAAAGCTGTCACTCAATTATTTATCTGTATGAAGCAATCACTGATGCAGAGCTTCAAGTCACAAGTCATAAAACTGATTTAATAAGAAAAAAAAATTTGATGGCCTACCCATATGCACTTCTGTGAACAAGCTAGTATTGCAACTATAACATTAAAAAGTAGAAAACTTGCATTTAACACATATCTTCTTTCCCAATAAAGTCATTTGCAGTTCCTTGAAGGCAATATTATGTATGTCAATGGACCTTCCAACCTAAGATAAGGCAAACATTCAAAAGGGAAATGTTTGCAAGAAAAATTAGGAAGAGACCTGGTTGAAAGGTTTCCTGTGATATGATACTATCAAGTGACAATCTTCCGAGGAGGTGCACTTAATAACATGAGCACGAAAATCATCAATGGTGCTTTGGTTTGTCCGAAAAGCTTTAACCTCAGCTCCAGCACACTGAGCCAAGCAAGCAACTGTCCCAAATGTGATACCTTCAGCTTTAATTTTCTCCAAAGGTTCACAACAGTCCAACATGGACTCATCATACCATCTCCAAGGACCTAAAAGGTAAAATATAACCATTGTAACAAAACTAAACAAAGGTATAAAAATGAGATAAAGAGTAACAGTATAAATAAATCAGTTCCATTAGTCCAAAACCAGTATAAATCCTAAGATACCAGCTTTCATTACCAATTAGAAGCTACAAATTAGTATCAGAAAGAAAAAAAAAAAACATAATTACAGAATGCAGCATGCAGTACATAGAAGTTATAATATGACAACAAACCAATCAATAAACTGATTGGATTAATTAACTATGTTTAAATGGCTGAAACAAGCAAACTGTTCAAGGATTGACTTGCAGAATTCAAATCTGAACCTTCAAAAAGATCAACAAAAAACCCAAAAACCAAAGATGGGGAGATGGTGTATCTTTACTCAACAAGAATTTGCCAGATAAGACATGATATATACGAAAAAAATATATCCAAACAACAAGATGTTAACAAATTTAGGAGAAATAACATGAAGATTAGTGATAAAGTAACACCTTTCCACTTTCTCCCTGGGTCTATTGCCAGAGCATTCAAGACCATAGCCAAAGTGGCCAATCCGCAGTATGCAGGCTCTGATTGTGTTTGGAAGTGAGAAATTAACTTGAAGAACCCCTCCATTGTCCCACTTTGATAAGCTTCAGTGAATAATCTCTACAAATTTTGCCAGGGAAGAAGAACAAATATAGTATTAGCTCAAAAAGGAATGCAAGTAAAAGCTGTCCCATCAACATGAAACATTAGTAATTAATATAATCGCTATATAAGGAACCAAGACAAATAATATGATTCATAGAAGTATTTTTCTCCTTTTGCATGCTTAGTATGAAATAATTAAAAGTCAGCCCACCAGGTTAAGATTATCAAAAAACTATACAATACATTTCATGAAACACGTCAAGATAATAAGATACTATTTTTCGTATTTGTGCTCCCTGAAAAGAGGATAACTTCAGAAATAGCATTAGCACATAGGCAACCCTATTACCCTTCACCAAACTGAACACGATAACAGTGCAAACAAACATTAGGCCTCGAGCACACTGTGTTATATAGCACATAGACGCCTAAACCCGTTGCGCTTTATTGCACTGAACCAATTAACAGTGTCATTGAACACTATGCAGGTATTCAGTGCGAAGACAGAACTCCCAGGAATTAAATTTATAAAACCCTCGTACCCCGAAGAGCATCGACAACAGGTACGACGAAGAATCAGTTCGCTCCATAAAATCAAAGGAAGGAAAGATACCTAGCGCTAGCCGAAGTATGGCTTCCGCCACCGCCGGATCGGAGAGCAGAAAGAAGGGGATCGAAGGAAATTCGAGATGACTGACCTTTCCTTCCGGGGAGGCGAACTCGATCGCCGGCGGAGAAGGGAGTTTTCGTCGATAGAGACCCGCGGCGGCCATATCTGCGTTCTCCTCTCCTCCACCTTAGTTTCTTTCGCCTCTGCCCTGTCTCTCTCTCACTGCCCCTTTCTGTCGTTCTCTATTTGCTTTCGCCTTTCCCTCCGCCGTCGGTTCAACACCCATTCAAATTTAAATATAATAATTACACTATCCAGCAAACCGATCCGAAGAAAACTACAAATTGAATTGCTTTTCCTAAAATCTCAAAATAAAATAAAATAAAATTTTCAAAATCATTAATTATTTTACGTGTGATCTTCTCATGAATTTAAACCTAATATAATGGTTGAAAAGGAGGACTCATTGTGACCTCTAATTATCATTATAATTAATTAATTTTTATTTATGTCAATTAAATTTGGGTTAATTATATATTACTCTTGTAATTAGTTATCATTAAGTATCTATACTATTAAATTTTAATTAACTAATTATATATTATTTTTATAACGAAAATATCAAGTTTAACACTAAGCACATATTACTCTGTCTCACTTTAGTTTTTCACTAAAAACGTCCGAGTCTATCGTATAAGGAGAAATGAATTGAAATATTTCACTTTTATAAATATAAAGATTCTAATATAATTTTTAAAATATAAAATTTAGAATACTGAAAGTAATTAATTATAGGGGATAATTTATAATTAATCTATTAAATTATAATAATCTACTCTAAGATGTCCTCTTTATCTATGAAATACATCAAATAAGATGTAAATAATTTCAAAGCCTCATCTTATAAATTCACACCTACAATTATGAAATATATTCTGATAATTGATTATAAACATCACATTGATTGTCAAAATTTCTAAGAGCATCATATTAAATAATGACAGGTGGGGGAGAGGATCTTTCAGCTTCACATGCCACTTTAAGGTTAGTATTCAGTGATTCTTCTTTTATTAATGAATAATTGGTTTTCATAGTGCTTCCGCATGTAATATTATATCCACATGTGGAGAATATAAGTGCGTTTTGTTTTGTACAACAAAAGATGGATTCAAAATTAATTATAAGTGCCTCAAAATTAATTAATTATCAGATATTTAATATCCTCAATGACACTTATGATTGTCGAAGTGGAGATATCCTTGCCATTAGGTCACTCATATTGTTTTACTCACGAAGTATTTAATTAGTTATCTTTAATAATTTGATTTTTATACTTTCAAAAAAGTATTTAATTAAATTATGAAATATTCCTTTTATGTGTGATATAGCATGCCTATGAAGTTTTTCCTCATATTCAAAAGCTGACATGAGGTATCCACACGAGAATTATATTGACCTAAGTAAATGATCCTATCAAATTGTAACCATGGTGGTATGCCTACAAACAAAGTTTGAAGGATCAATAACCATCACATATGGTGCTTGATGGTGAATTTGACAATGCAAAATGCTATCATGTGGACTATTGAACCCCTAATTAATCCTTCATCAAGTCACAATACTTTAACAAGGTCTAATAGCCAAATTAAAACCATCTTTATTCTTATTAGATGTCACAACACTTGATTTTGATCTACTTATGGGTCTTGACATCTAGTTAGTAGCTTATATTGAGCTCATCCAAGTCAACCTAAACTAAATCTCTTAGTCCTACTTGATTTTTTTCTTCTCATTATTATTGTACGTAAGCTTGAAAGACATTTAAAATCATATTTAGTGTGAAATGGGTTATACCAATGCTCCATTTAAGACACCTACAAAACTACCTGCCCTTTTAATTGGAGATATCCGTGGCCCCACGCAGGAGCCCACCCGTCGTGAGACACGCAGGTCAGACGTAGAGCGTTGCGCAAGCCGTTTGATCACCGCAGGAAGAAGTATCGCCACCAGCTGTAGCTCCTCTGTCCCTCTCGATCGCCACCCACCGTTCCTCGCCAAACTCCGGTTGAAGGCCCACAGCCTGTCCTTGTTCTCCTTCGTCCGCCGCTTCCTGCTGCCCCGGTTTTGCCTCTCCCGCTCCTCTCCTCCCCAATATAATCCACCAACCACACCCCCCGTCACCTCCAAGACGACCATGGAGGCAGTGGACGGTGGCTGCGGCGACCTCGGCCGGCCGGCCACTGCCCTCATGCCCTTCCACCTCCTGGAGATCACCATCATCTCTGCCCAGGGCCTCTACCCCGCCACCCGGTCCATTAACACGTACGCCTCCGCTTGGGTCGACCCGAAGCACAAGCTCTACACCCGGGTGGACCGCGCCGGCCACGCCGACCCCACCTGGAACGACAAGTTCATCTTCCGCGTCGATGACGCGTTCCTCCGCTCCGACACGGCCTGCGTGGACGTCCACCTCCACGCCGCCCGTAGCCGCCTCAGCCCCCTCCCCGATCATCTCCTCGGCACCGTCCGCGTCGTCCTTAGCTCCCTCAGCCCCGCCCCTGGCGTCCGCCGCTTCGTCGCCCTCCTGGTCCGCCGACCCTCCTCCCTCCGCCCCCACGGCATACTCAACCTCAGCGTCGCCATCCTCGAACCCCACGTGAGGAGCATGCCGCTCTACTTCGGCCTCGACTCTCCGGCGGCCTTCGCCTACAAGGATATCACCGTTGGAAGACAGGCGAAAGCCAACGGCCGAAGATGGTCCTCCGATGACTGCAGCGGATGGCAGCTGGCGAGGAACGGATCGGTGAGCATGGAGAGTGGGGTGGAGGAGCGGGAGCGGGAGGAGCTGGAGACCAAGCTAGAGATGTGGAAAGCCGAGATTTCGCCAGACCACGAGAGGGACGACCGGTCAAACAACAGCCATGGCGGGCATAACCGGAAGAGAAGTGGGAGGCTGTCGTTCTTCTCGTGCGCTGAGACAGTGGAAAGTGAATAGAAGAAACAAGCTGTACGTACCAAGCAATGGGTTGGTCTGCAAATGGGTGTCGATAACGTAATCTGATGCATGTCTACGTTTTCACTTGGAAACTACATAGAGACTACATGTAGAGAACATTCTGCTCCTCTTCAACTACGTTGCTATTAGAAGCATAATATGAAGCACGAGTTAGACACCTCTTATATCCTACCACAGGAAAGTGAATCTCAAGCACAAGACTAATACTAATATGATGATATGTGAAGATACAGCAGCTGTTTGTTGAAATTAAGCAGCCAAACAATACATATATATACATTCTTTCTCAGACGAAACCACCAGAAAAATTCATACAGCACAGTTGCTTCAGCTAAGAAAGAATGGCATGTCAGGCGAGAAACCCAAGCTTTTCTCCGTTCTTTTTGGCCAAGCGGATCAAACCTTGTCTCTGCTTACCATCAGCCCCTATAGTCTTGCAGAACTCTGTGATCACCTGAGCGCAAACACCAACATGTGAACGATAGACAAGTGATGAACGATTCATATATGTACGCACACACAGACAAACACCTGGGAGTGGAGAGCTATGGCCTTCCCTCTGAGCTGATTGAACCGCTTCCTGCCGATGATGTTGCGAGTGAAAACGACCAAGGGCGCGAAGAGGCCTTTGCCTTCGTTGACGTTTCCCATCTTAGGCAGAGACCGGCGGGGCCTGGAGACCCGAACCGACGCCGGGGCCGGCCTGGCCAGCATCGCCCGGTCTGCCCCGGCAAACGAGGTGGCCCAGCTTCCATGGAACGTCGAGTGCAGGGAGTTACTGAGCCCTGTGGCTGACAGCGGCGCAGCCATGGAGGTGGAGGGCTGTTGCGGTCTATGTGCTGGAAGAAGAGCGGGATCTTCGATGACAATGAAGAGGTAGGAAGAGAGGAACCGGTGGCGAGGGGAGGAAGATGTGCGCCGGACGCAGGCCACACAATGGAGATCTCGATCGAGTGGTGGCGGTGATTCATCGCTCTCCGGATGAGACACAGCTGGAAAGGGTCCCACGCTGGTGGGGAGATTCTTTCGAAACAGTTAGGACAGGTGGGCTCCACCCACACGAAGTGCGTGGACATACCCTGCATCCTGTTCCAGCTTAGACAGAAATCCACAACGAATCGTGTGGTGGCAGCGAACGGGGATGAGAAATATCTCGAGGTCCATACACCGACGGCTACACCCACGCCACGCAATCGAACACGCTCATACACGTGTACGTGTCACCCAACACGCGCGCTTGCGTGCCCATTGCATGAACGAGTGTGAGCACACTCCTGCTTTCATGTATGTTCATATTCTCGAATCTTAGTTTAGTTCATTAAATTGGCTATTTATGAGAACTTAGGCTAAAGATATAAATATGAATTTGGATGTCAATATTTTAGATAAATGTAGCATTAAATATTACGTTAATGTTAAGGATCATGACATCATAAAATAATTAAGAAATCAGCAATATATATTTAAATAGTCGATGTCCAAAACCCCTCCTTTTATTCCGAAACATAAAAGCAAAAACAAAAACAAAAAGCGAGGTCGGAAGCATAACCCTACCCTGCAATCGACCGATCGATCTCCACCCTCGGATCGGAACGACTAACCCGATCGCATCCGTTCCCAAACTACATTATTCTCCTCTATTTGGGCTTCGTCCCCTCCTCTCTCCCACCGGCGGCGGTGGTTCTCCTCTCCTCTCCTCTTCGACTCTCACTATTCCACTGGCCGGGTAGTTTATACTAGAGAGTGAAGAGTGAAGGAAGTGTTTTTGAAGAGAGGCACAGAGAGAAGAGATGGATTCAGACGAGGGGAAGCTCTTCATTGGGGGGATCTCGTGGGAGACCACCGAGGACAAGCTCAAGGATCACTTCGGCAACTACGGCGAGGTTCTAGACGCTGTCATCATGAGGGACAAGGTCACAGGCCGGCCCAGGGGCTTCGGGTTCGTCGTCTTCGCGGATCCCTCCCTCCTCGATCGCGTTCTCCAGGACAACCACACCATCGATGGCCGCACCGTGAGTTTCTTTTCCCTATTTCTCTACCTCGCTTTTTTTTGCTCTCTCTTGCTTGATCTCTGAAGTTAGGGTTACCTGGTGCTGCACTCGACTCGTTTCGATGTAAAGTTTTAAGTGATTTCTTGCTGAGGAGTCTCGGAGAGCTTTGATCATGCTTGTTTCTTTTCTTATAATGTTAACTTCTCGTTGCCTATGTTCTGTTGTGATCTTTCTTTGATGCGCACTAAACTTTGAGGTGTGTAACATTGATTGGGCCCTGCTTCTTGATGCAATTTATTTGTGATTTGTAGTTAATCTTCTTGATACTGCTAATAATATTGCCATGAATCGTTTGTTGATAGACTTGATGCATGAAAATTCAGTGATACTGGTTTAGATGAGTTTGTGATGTGTATTTATATATGGGTTATTTTCTTGCATCATTGTCCATTTTGTAATTGATATATTAGTTGGTGGTAACCAAGATCTTGATTGAATTATGACCTTGGAATTTGTGGTGCGTCTTTCTTTAGTACTTGATTTCTATGTGCTATTGTTATCATGGTTTGCAAGCCCCTATAGTAAGTATCTGATGCTTAATTATTCTGTCTGAGCATGTGTAGATGCCTTTGTGGACTCTCGTTTCACCTTGTCTACAAGTTTGATTGACTCAGGCCAACATTTGACATGTTAACAAGATTGATTTCTAGTTGGATTATAATTCAGGTTTATTCACTTTGCTCCTTCGATCAATCTTTATTCCATCCAAACTTGCTTAGATGGACTTCTTAATTAACCTGAATGAGGGATGTGTGTCAGATGAAACATACATAGAGTTGACCCCTTTTAGGGGCACAACAGAGGTATATTATTCTGATCAACCAAGGCAGTGGGTGGGTAGCCATTGAATGGGGCCGCCATACTTAGGAGTGCTCAACCAGTCATTGTTGGCCAAGCATAAGTATAATAGCCAACGAAGTCGATTCTTAGGTTATTTTAACTCATACATTCATAGATCATCTTTGGTCTGTTAAACTTGATATAAACCTTGGACATATATCTTGACACATGGATAACAATATTTCTCCAGAGTTCCTCTCTTTCTCCCCCTTAATCCACCTCACTTCTCTCTATCCTTTCTCCCGAGTTACTCTCTTTCGTTCCTTAATCTACGAAACTTCTCTTTATCCTCTGTCTACTCTGATGCTTGTTAGGACATCATTTTGTTTTAAGGCTTCATCATATCAATTTGTTAAAAGAGCTAGTTGGACGAGAGTAACACCACCTTTAACATAATTCATTTTTGCGTCGATGCTCAAATATAAGATCTCAAAGGTTTAGTAATACAGATGATGATACAACAATTTTATGCTTCAACCTAATCAACACTTATTACAATATCTCGATGCACAAAGCGTTTGAATTGAAGTAGAAAGGAGTGATTTGATAGTGACCACAAAGATAACACGATTTATTAGAAGAGAACATGACCCAAGTAAGGACCTCGCAACTTCCGCCTCTTTCCTTTTCAGAAAGAAATATTGAAGAGGGTTTGTTGTATATGGATGAAGTCAAAAAGGCAGTTGGTTCCTACATTTGGCTGGCTCTACTAGGGTTCAAGTATGACCTAAGAGGTTGTTGTACTTCTATATCCCGGTGCCCCACAAGTTGCTTCATTAATCAGCAAAGCTTGTATTGCCAAGAAGAGGACATTGCACTATGCTAATTTTGTTAGATTGTTTAGATAGGCCACCACCATCACTAAGTTGGCAGCTTCTTCATATCAGTTACTACAAGATGACCTATTTCAATTATAAGGCTCCTACTTCTATCTTAGCACAGTCAGCATTTTCTATGATTTCTCTAGGAGCTTTGAGACCTACAAAGATGCTTATGATAGGAAAATTATTAGGCAACGTCAATGTGCTTCTATTGCAACTAAACATGGATAATGCGGCATGTGTAAGACATAATCATGCAGCTTATTAATATTTGATTTTGATGAAGGAGAAGAAGGGATGGAAGAATATCTTTTCAAGAGAATACAAAGAGAATACCAAAGAAGAAGAACCACCTTTGGATGAAATATTAGGTACATATTAGAAATTCTCATGTATATCATACTAAGTGTGATCCAAAAAACTTGTCGCTTGGTGCTTTACTTCCTATGTAAATAAGCAACTAGATCTGCCTATTGTTGCATTGCATTTAATATATCTAAAATTTAGATGAAATTTGGAGTTTGTTAGTACATTTTAATTCATGGTGTTAAATGGCAACATGCTTATAGGTAATTTTGCCAACACACCTTTATCCGTGCAAGAATGATCAAATATTGATTTGTATGCTGCAATTATGAAAGAAGTTAGGTGGTTAGGAATGTTATTTGCGACTTCGAAAAATTGGTAACCGTGGTAGACGTTTGACACAATTGCAAGAGGACACTTTTACTATTAAACATGTGTCCCTTCAGTAATTCCTGAAGCTTGTTCACACATCTTTAGTCTTCTACTGTTAGAATAAACCCTGAACTATAGCTGGAATAGCACCAAAGAGTCCAAAGATGATGAACAAAATTTTAGCCTATGTAATCTACCAGTTTAGCAGGATTTCAGGTTCCATTTGAACCCTTTTGCTTAACTACAACTTGCTTCTGATGATATCTCTTTTGAAGTGCCAAAAATCCACCTCAAATCTCAGCTCAATCGGAGATTGACCTCCAAATTTGCTCTATAAATGTCTAATGTCAGTGCTGTCCAGCAAGGGTGTATGGTAGTCTTCAGCTTTATACATGTCTAACATCAGTGGTGTCTATTCACGACCACCAAATCACTATTGTTTCTCTTTAAATTGTAAAGTAATAACATTAACCATATATTGAAAAACTTTGAAATTGGAAAAATTGTTGAAGGGGAAGCTCAAGAATAGATAATGTTGCCATCCAAGAGTAGCTATTCATCACTTGTGTTGCTTATCAAGAGAAGGGACTAAAGTTGGAGATTGTGTTGATTTACAGGAAGTTTAGTTACATAATTGTGAATATCTTCATATTCATGCCTTTCTTGTTGGCGTTTAGAACATCACTTTAGAATACATGACAAACACTGAATTTGTTTTCCATGCCCTTCAGTATTAACCAATGCACCTTCTATATTTGAAGGGCTTATGAATAATAGTTTTCAACCAATATAAAGAAAGACATATATAGTATCTTTCAATATTGGTATATAGTAAGCCCTAGGCAGATCGCAGAAGAGCATCCGAGGAATGTCATGGAGATCTAGAAGAGCTATCCTTTATTTCTAAAGGAGACTAAATGTTTATTTCATAATAATACTTGGCTTATTTTGTTATAGAGAGTATTAGTACATCTCGACAAGGTGAAGGGGAACAATCTCATTTGATAACAACATACTCTGAAGATTCTTAGGATTGGACAAGATAGTGGCAACAATTTATAGAAGTTTATGGACAGTTAGTTGTAGTACTCATTACCTATTGAGTATCAAAGAGTAATTTCAGATGGACAACTCTCATTGGGGTGACTGAACATCTTACAGGTTTAGCTACAAGGGTGCTCAACCCACCCATAGAGATTTACACATGCATTAGTAAGTCCATACACATGCATCTACCACTGTGATATTTGATTCTACCTTGTGCAGAAGTTTGATTGACTTTGGCCAATAATTTACACGCCAACAAGTGTAAGTCCTTGTTAGATTAGTAAGCTGGGTCAATGCCATGTGGTTTAATTTTATCTCCATGGATCAATCCTTATTCCATTAGGATTAACTTAGAATCTCAAGCAGCCTAAAATATTACCAACACATATTAGAAGGGATTAGGCCTAACCTTTTCTTGGAGCTCCAATGGGGTAGGACAAATCTCGTTCCCCCAATTGGACCCATCTCTTGGTTTTCCAACATGTGTTGACTTGGGAAACGGGCACTTGCTAGATGATGCCACCTGCCCCAAGGAGTTTCTGGTCATCCTTGACCTAATGTGGGTAGAGCAAGCAGGACATTGATCTAGGATGGTCAACCACCCTTGTTTAGGAAACAGGGGTCAGCCAGATTATTTTAGGTCCTAGTTAGTCTTCAATCCCTTTCTCTCTTTTTGTCATCTTTGTCATCTCATTTTGTGTATTTTTTCTTTCCTCAGATAATAAGGAACTTGATTGGAGGCAACTTTCATGTCAAGTTTTATTAGTTCTTGTCGAGTTTGCCTTTTTTTGGCTGTATGGCTGAAAAAATGGTCAAAATCAGATTATTCTTGATGATATCAATAGAAATCAGATGTAACATATTGGAATCAATCTACAATGTGAACTATGGTTGATATTTATGATTTATCTTGCACAACAATGATTTGCTTTGTGTAATTATATATTGTATCCTAACTTGATAGCATTCTGTGTGATATATTCTTGGTCTTCTTGAAGTTGCAATTTTATCGTGGTGTAATTTTTATTGTGATAAAAGTAACATGTCACTACAGAAAAATTTTAGCAACTGGTTGTTTTGTGTAATCTGCTGATTTAATTTGTTTACTTAATTTTCCTTATCATGCAACAATTTGTGCTGGAGTTTTTGGGAGTTGTTATTCTATTGAAATTTAGAAAGCGATATTTTACAAAATCATTACTTAAGGATGCATTTTGTTGATATAAATATCTCGTCTGCCGTACAACTGATTTAATCAACAGGTGGATGCTAAAAGGGCTCTTTCAAGAGAAGAACAGCAAATGTCTGCCAGATCTGGCAATACCACTTCTGGAAACCCCACTTCCGGAAGATCAGCTGGAGCAGGTGCCGGTGCAAACATAAGGACCAAAAAGATTTTTGTTGGAGGTTTGCCTCCCACCCTAACAGAGGATGGGTTTCGACAGTACTTCGAGTCCTTCGGCACTGTGACTGATGCAGTTGTGATGTATGACCAAAACACCCATCGCCCTCGAGGCTTTGGGTTCATCTCCTTTGATTCAGAAGATACTGTAGATAAAGTTCTTCAAAAGACTTTTCATGATTTGAATGGCAAGCCTGTGGAAGTGAAGCGTGCCCTTCCAAAAGATGCAAATCCAAACACTGGCAGTGGGCGATCAATGGGAGGTGGATCCCATCAATCTTATGGTGGTTCGAGTGGTAATGCTAGCTCTTATGATGGTAGACCGGATGCCAATAGGTACATGCAACCTCAAGCACCAGCTTACAGCTCCTCTGCCTATGGTGCACCTGGTTATGGCTATGGAACTGCAAACAGTGGTGTTGGTTATGCCGGTTATGGTGTTGGTGGCTATGGAAGTGCCGGTGCTGGGTACAATGGACCTGCTGGGGCCTACGGAAATCCAAATGCTCCTATGGCTGGTTATGTAGGTGGTCCTCCAGGTGCTCAAAGGAACCTTTGGAGTAATCAGGCTCCAAGTGGTTATGGCCCTGCAGGCTATGGTGGAAGCGCGGCCTATGGTCCAGCCGCCTCATGGAATGCTTCAGCTGCCAGTGGAGGATCTGGTGCAGTGCCAACAGGTCAAAGTGGGACCCCTGGGTATGTGAGTCAGGGTTATGGTTATGGTGCATATGGAGGATCAGAAGGGCCTTATGGTACTCAAGGGGGCTATGGTTCTCTCGGCGGACGAGGCAGCAGTGGTCCAGGTGGTAGCCCTGCAGGCAATACAGGAGAACAAGGAGCAGGTTCTGCTTACATGGGTGGTAGTTATGGAATTCCTAATGCAAACTCGGGTTATCCAAATGCTTGGAGGCCAGACCCTTCACAAGCAGGGCCCTATGGAGCTTCTCAGGTGAATGGGGCCCCTGGTGGTCCAGCTAGTTATGGAGGTGGTTATGGTGGCCCTCACGGCAGGCAAGTCCAACAGCAGTAACTAGAGGACTTATGTTGCAATGAATCACCATCTCTTCTGTGTTTCTTGGGCCATTTTACCTGGCACTCAGCAGAGAAAGGCGAAATTTATCACTGGCTTGATCTCAGTAGTTTAACTGCAACTCTCACTTGATCTTAACAGTTTAAATGCTATTCTGCTCTATTCGTAATGTAGAATTAGTAGTCCTGAGGAGTAGTAGATACCTCATATTTCTATCTTTGAAGTTTCTAGTACTTGGATTTGGTGGTGTGATTAGCTGTGTCTTTCAGTTCTATATTTTCGAGAAAATTTATCCATCTGCCTCTAGTTTAAATCTAGAGTAGCTTATGGACCCTTGTGTTTTTGGATGTTGCAGTTAACTGCAGTATTTACTGTGCTGGCGATAGTTATCTACTAAGCAAATTGGTAGAACTGGATATGCATTTTTTGGTTGTTGTCGCTATCTATTACCATCTCTGTTCTCTTTTGATGGGTATTACTAGCTGCAAAGATGTGCTATTTGTCTTGATTCGTGATATCTGGCGGATGTTGTAGAAATGCAACTCTATTGAAGTAGCACTAATAGTTTTGAGTTAAGATAAGCGTAGAGGTATACAGAGGTAATGAAGACTAGCTGAACTGATGGGAGTAAACTGTTCTTGAGTAGGGAATATGACAATCATAGTAGGTCGGCTAAATATGTGTCAATGGCATAATTCTTCTTCCCTTCATGCCTTTTGTACAGGCGATGCAGCATACAGCACCATTAATAGGATGAGGCGCAAAAGCATCGAGGAAGCAGTGTCAGATGCTTGTGGTGTTTGTTTGAAGCCAGAACACTTTCATCTTTGATGGCTTGATGTTGCATACATTATTGTGCTCGATCATCTGTTCACAAGGTTTGCATGGGATGGGTAAGTGGTCGTACTCTTAGCATGTCATGTCCTACAGAGAACTTGGATGCATTATAGGTAAATGATCATTACAGATGGCTGTTGATTTGCCTCGATTGTCGTGGGAGCTGTGTCCAGGTAGATGCTTACATTTATCATTTAACTCACTAAATCCAGTTGTTTATCTTTTTTGTTGTTGTGTATATGTATATATATATTAGTAACATGTACATTGTAGTATAATTTAGAGGTTTGCTTTATTGTTCAGAACTCCAAAGCAATTTTTGCAAAACAAGTATAACAATAAGATTCAACTAGGAAAAATAATTATCTTTGAAAAGATTAATATACTAATTTTAGATGTTGTGTTCGAGAAGTTACTAATTTGAGATAGAGCACAGTCTTCATTTTCCATCGTACATGCAAATATTCATATTTTTGAGAACTAACGGAGTAGGGATCATGCAGATTTCCCAAAGACAGTTTAAACAAGGAAAAGATCAAGCTGCAACTGAAACCTGAAATAACTACCTACCGTGATTGCTGGTTCTCAAAGAAGGGAAACCCAATCATTTGGCAAGGCTAAGGATGCTGCTGTTGACGAGAATGCACTACCACTTCATATTTATCTCTCCTGTCTCTTTGATACCACCTCAAGCAGTGAACCCTCCACATCTATTACCTCACCACTAACAAGAAGCAAATAAGATGGCAAGCACAGCCCTCGCTAAGTTCGGCCCTCCTGTGTCGGCCATTGCGAGGAGAAGCCCGACGAGCTTGCGACTTCTGGTCACTGCTGCTTCCCGACCTTCTCAGGTAGGAATGACTTGTCGACATGCAATTATTGCCTTCTCCGCGGTCAATTTCATGCACCTTAATGACTGTTTCGTTTCCATCCGACATATATAGGGGAGTGTGGTAGAGGACGCGGCGAGGTCCGTGAACGAGGAGGTGACCGTGGCCGGCGGGCGGGCGAACAAAGCTACTGAGAGTCGAGGCATCGCCAGTGCATCAGCTAGCCAAGTAGGGTTCGCGTGAATTTTAGAGCAGGGCATGAAGAAAGCTTTATACGTATGAGTTACGGTGCATGCTGCAGGTGGCTGATATCGGAAATAGAGCAGCAGAGATGGCCCAAGACGCATGGCAGTCGGCGAAGGAAACCACGAAGAAGGCGGCGAACTTTGTCGCAGGGCGTCTTATTTTCATGGCTCGGCATAATCCAATTGGATTAACATCAAAACAGAAGTTTGATCAGACGCAAACAACAAAGCCAAAACCAAACACAAATGTGTTGCACAATCGCAAGAAATAATACGTCCGCAGGTATAATGTCACACATACAATTACGCAAGTGTTAGCATAACAATTTCATCATCAGACCCTCCGAGGAAACGAAGATAACTTCATATACTGCAAATTTATTGTTGTTGTTGTTGTTGTTGTTTCTTAAACCGATTTCTTGGCCTCCTTCAGGATTCCACCGAGCGCAACGACGATGACGACGAGCAGGATGACGATGGCGATGCACATGTACTTCCTCGTGTTCTTCTGCGTCTTCTTCGCTGCTTGGAGTGTGGCGGTGGCATTCTCGATGTGGTCTACGGATTTTGTGACCTGAGAGCACCAACTCGGGTAAAAGGAGGAAACTCTAAGCTCGCAGAAGCGTTGAGATGCAGCAAACCTGAGCCTCGATGTCATCCAGCATGTCTCCCTGGGCGTCCACCAGCACCGACATGTCCAAGAACATCTGCAACCATTGACAAGATCACGCATGACAACCTCGACATCAATGCTTCAAGAGCCATAGCTTTTGGATCCCTGCTGCGCACCTGCTGTAGATCAAGAAGCTTCTTCTCCAACTCCAGCATGGTGTCGCGCCGTTCTTGTATCTCCGCCAATGTGTCCACAACCTGCAGAAGAGAAGATAAAGCGCAGTGCAATTCGTCGAACACATCGAAGCATGCGTGCGTGTGGCGTACCTGTCCTCGACCTTGACCTTGGATCGCCTTCTCAAAGATCAGCTCGCTGTTCCCAGTTTCTATCAGTTGATCGACCATCTGCTCCAAGTCACACACAAGAGGGCGAAGAGGGTAAGCCGGAGAGCAACCGAGGAGGAACTAATGCAAAATGGAAAGCTTTTCTTACTCCCTCGTCCGGTCTTGTTCCGGTCACTGCAAACGGAGCAGAGCAGAGTGTTACTGCCATGAAACAAGGAAACAATTGCTACTGCTTAGCGTCCGATACCGACACGAAAAGTACCTGTGAAGACTCTCCTTTCCACCACCTCACGGTACTCCTCGTGGATATTCTGCCTCAGAGTCTGAAGAAAAAATGAGACCAATCGATCAAGTTGTCATGCAAGAAGGCAAAGAAGAAACCTGCCATGGTTTCTTATCTGATCGGTTGCTGCAGTCTTCGAGTACCTGAAACTGTGTCATTCTCTCTTTTAGCTTCTTCTTCAGAGCCCTGCATCGTAAGAAGGCACCCTTACAATCGATCCATTGTAGATGGTGGAGTAGACCACTGATTCAAGTAAAAGTAACTTACGTACACAGTCATTCCCATTCTAGACCTGTCGACGGCGGTCCCTTTGCCGCATCCCGGTTTCTGCCTGTTGATCATGTTCTGCAACCAGTGAAGTCTCAGAACAGAGGGTGTTCGAGCATCATACATTTAGAACAGAGATTCCGTAGGATAAATGAGCTCACATTTTTGTCGAGTTGCTCTAACATCGTTTTGATCTTCAAAGCAATCTTTTTGACTTCTTCGACGTCCTTCTCCATCCGCTGTTTGATTGCTGAACAGAAGAAAGATTCATCGCAGTCAGTAGAATGAGAATTGGATGAGAATCGATTGCTGGAATTAGGAAGGCCAAACCTTTCATCTCCGAGGCCTTGGTTACAAGCTGGGATTCTTCATTGGTAGCCTGAAAGGAAAAGGATGACGAGGTTGAGGAGAGGAAGATACTGATCCGGAGTTGGAAGGATGTTTAAGCATCGATCGGTACCTGTAGCTTATTGAAGAATCCTGTAATTCTCTCGATCTGCTTATCTATTTCTCCAACCTGAGGCCACCACGAACAGAAGGGGAACAGATCATGGATTACAATCAGAATCATCCATGGACACCGAAATGATGCTGCAAAACTTCGAGTCCTCGACGAAAGAGATGTACCTCTTTGAAGAAACCTTCCATCCCCATATCTCTGGTATCAGTAGAATACCTCCCTGATCCGATGTCTCCCTCTCCTGGGTAGCTACCCACCACCCTTTCGAACGATTCCTGCGAAAATTCCATGGTTAGAGATTAGTTTGGTCAGCATTCGAGGATCACCGATGACGAATGATGCCTTTTCCGAAATCTTCATCATCTCATGATCTCGATTTCCACATCTACGTTTTTGCAGCCTAAGCAGGAATGACAGAAATCACATTGTGCAATCCTCAGGTTTTAGTCTGATGTTTTCAATTAGAAAGCTTGGAACGTGAAGAACAACACATTTCTCTGCGGATCGATCGAAATCGCTTCCTCAATCAGACCATTAATGGATTTTCTTCGCAGATCGAACCCAAACTTCGATGAAAAGGCGGCAAATCGAGCTCCTGGAAGCTCCGGAAACAATACAGGAAAGAGCAAGAACTGACCGTCATGAGGTTGTTCATCTTGAAGGGGAGCACGGCGGTCCGAGAGAGCCGCCCCGGTTGGCCGGAGGAATCACCGCATCAACAACGAAGAAGACAGCAACGAGGGGTTCCCAATGCTTTGCCAAGAAAGGTTGGAGAAAAGGGAGGGCGCTGTTCCGTTTGTTGCCCACAGGAATTGTTCTGGCAATCTCCCCTCCGCCAAAAATAACGGTAACAACGGTCAATCTTTGGGTTTCCCGAAATACTCCTCTCCTCACTTGGATTCACGACGGCGTCCGCACGAAGCGGGTCGGGTTTCCTTTTTTCGGGTGTCCGTGCCCGACTACCTGCCTCGTTTGAGGTCTCGAAGACAACGTTGATAGAGTACGTGATGATAATATGTAGATAAGAGGCTGATATAGATAGAGAAATTCTCAACATTTATGCCAAATCATAAAGCTTTTATGAATATGCTATTAATCTTCGATGTCGAATGGTGAATTATGGTCATGATGACCAGATTCATCAGGCAAGAATATGTTCTGCTCCGGGATGAGGATTAGATTTAGAATGGTGTTGAGAACTTGTAAAGCATAATAAATATATTAACTTGAAGTATAGTCATGATGGCTAAATAAATATATTAACTTGAAATATTACATAGCATATGTAATATTTACTAGTATTGCATCTAAAGATTATGTTATGTAATATTTAGTATGATATGATCGACTCTCTTTGATTTTTTGAAAAGGAAGATTGATACGATAAAGATAGATTTAGATTGACTTATAATAAATTATCAGTGATTCAAACTCGATAAATTAAAGAGTTCATCGTCTCATCGAATCCATAGATAAAGTCTTAAATTGATTTATAATACATCATCCATGCAGTCATCTCATAAAGCAACAAGAAAATTGCCCAAGAAGACCACAAGTTTTTCCCAAAACGAACAGACAAATACCTGAAACTACACTGTAGCATGCGAGGATACAATATGAGTATGGTAAGCAACCAGTGTCAGATGGTTAGCTACGCACCTAATATGTATTGATCGATACGATTATGTAACACCTGACACATATTGCTTGTGCTATACAATAATGCACCAGATTTTTCGACAAAAGCAACCTTAACAGCATTAATCATAACAAATTTTGGAAAAAAAAAGAACCCAACGAAACACTGGAAAACGTGTCGTACATTACATTTGCATTCTTTTTTTGTTTTTTGATGACAGAAATGCATTCACAAGATAATGCTGAAGACACCCTCAAATTGGGAAGCCAGCTAGTCGCTACTAACATTCCATCAAGCACAAGAAATAACTGGAACTACAAAAGCGGTGTTACCAAGTGGAATCATATACCTCTCGCCGAAATAGAAATGAATATGAAGCTCTGGATACATATCAGTCCTGTGTTAAATCGCCTAACTCTCGATATACAGCAGTCCATTTGCTATTCGAAACCATCCAACAGTTGCTTATCTTCTGAACTTCTGGAGGATTGCTTTCGATTGGTACCTCGCTTGCTCTTGCCCTTCTTGGCTTTCATCCGACGCTTCTTTTCGTTGGAATCAATCCACGTATAATCTGAAGGTATACGAAATGGATCAATCTCGTCTTTGCAGCTTCGTCCTTCACTGCTATCACTGGACTGCCCACCTCGGCTACCTCTCATCCATGAATACCATGAACCTGATGCTTCTGTTTCTTTAGCTTTGCTTTCCTGGAAATAAGTAGGGCTGGAGAGTGGGGTTGAAAACTCATCAGATTGTTGCAGCTCTTCAAATTTTGTGAAGGTGATGAGGACCCGAATAGTAGGAACGATGGGAATGGCCAACTGAAATTAACGGCACAGAAATCTACAATTTAATGCTTGAGAAAGTTGAAGCAGCATAAGCCTAGTATTGAATCATGAGAAATTTGCTATTTTAATCCTGAATTATATTATAGATGCAGCAATAGGAAAATAGCAATCAAATGTCATAAATCAATACAAAAGTAATTATTTCCATTCTGTGACCATAAGATAAAGGTTGAACTAGATACAAGGTATGTCACATTCCATGTTCCACAGAATTTGTACCTTGTTATCAAGAAGAGAAAGGATGCAAATAGAGTACATTGTACATAGTATAAACTTGAAAATCTTGTCCTTGTCCAGTAAACATCCATTAGAGACTTAAAAATGTATAAAAGTAATTCACCTTTTTTAGATGTATAAATGGAACCTTGATACAATTATTGACATTGGCCACTTGACAAGCCCTCAAATGAATTTTAGACACAACTAAATATCCATTTAGTTACACTCACCATCTTCCCCGTATAAAAAGAAAAAGACCTTCTTCAAAACTTAAAAAATGCTAATGAAGCAAAAGCAAACAGCCAAGATTATAAGAAGAAGGATCACCTATCATAATTAATGGTTAATTAAATAAAAGAAAACACAATACGTTTGAGACCAGACCTTAATCAATATTACATGATACAGAAAATCTTTACGTAATGAAGGATTAAAAACAGATGTATGGATAATCACATATGAGAAACTTTGTAAAGCTGGTCAACTACCCTAAATCAAGCATATTAAAAATAACAAAAAACTGAGTCATAGAAAACGATGTTTATGTAACATCATGACTAATGCATTTAAGCTACTATTAACACCCAGACATAAAGGTTCAAGATGGCAATGGTCAGGTATACGTGAATTCTATCGCACCCAAAACTGATTAGTTATCTATGCACCTGAACCTGGCACGGTTACCTTCCTACCCAAACCCGATTGAAGAGAACCTGAACATCCTTCAAGCAGAATGGGTAGACCAGATACCTAAGAATACCTGACTTCTTGTCATTCCTACCTCACACCAGGAATGATGATGAGTTGGGGTGCGTGAACCCAAACCCGGCTATCTAGGTACACGAATCTAAAGCCCAACCTGAGTCAAGTACCTATTTTCCTGATGATGAGTTGGGGTATGTGAACCCAAACCCCGCCATCTAGGGACACGAATCTAAAGCCCAACCTGAGTCAAGTACCTATTTTCCTGCTTGAACCATCTCAAACAAGAGTAAAGGGCAGACAAACAAGGTTTAAGTGGGTTGGATGAACTTGGGTGCCTGAGGAAACCCCGACCTGCTGCCATCTCCAATTAGGGTCCTTGTGTCACTACTATCCAAGTTCCATCACATATTCCAGATCTTCATATTCTTGTGTTTTTATAGATATTCATAGTTCCTAGTTTTAATTGAAAAATGACAAAGATACCACAGGTTTCTCAAGCTTACTTAGAAATCCATCGTAGGTAAATACAACATTTTCACATGATCAACTTCTTAGTGAATCAGGAATCAACCAAATACTAAGCGACAAATTCGTCAGGCTTACTTTGAAATCCCCTCTCTTCACCCCTTCTTGCCATGAACAAATAAAAAATAACAAATCTGAGATGGCATCATAAATAAGTAAAACTATCAACTACTACAGTAGGTAATATCAGATGCCGTGTCAAGAAATATGTTTATCGTTCACGGAATCAAAGTTTTGTCGTATATGTCTAGCTGTTTCATTTCTTTAATTGATTGATATTAACAAAGCATTGCTATAGTAAATGAAGCTTATACAGTACCTGCTCCAGTTACAATCACATTTTTTGTCCATTTAATACCAAACACCTGTTCAAAAATCAAGTAAATAGGAAAGAATGGAACATATGTCAATGGGAATTGAACAAAGAAAAAGAACACCCTTGTAGATTATTGCTTGAGTCATGATCTATCTGAAATGACACTCATTTTAAACTTGATATTTTGTGATCCTATCTATCTTTTGCATCTCAATACTGCATCATTTAGTAGCTGGCATAGGGTTGAAGACCTGTATGGTTGCACATGACGGAGACTGGAAGAACACATGATGATTAAGACAAAAATAGGACTGAAACAATAAATTATAACATTAGATCAAAGATAAACAGACATCACACTGAGAATTTTCTTTACATTAGGATCAGTGCTTTGAAACTCTCTAGTTCTAACTAATTTGTTTGATTGAATAGCAATTAAATTATATAATGTAAAGGAGATATATTGCAAGTTGCTTTATTTTAATTGAATACAACATGTAGATCTTTGCAAAAATTCAATAAAAAAAACACAAAATATCTCATTTACGGAAAGTTGAGAAGTTTAAGAAAAGGAAAAGCAGGAGATAGCCATCAAATAAGTTAATGATAGCACAATAATAAACAGATAAATAGATTGAGATATAGCTCAACAATATTGCATCTTTATTTTTGTAAAGGGTAAGTGGTGAGATTTGATCCGAGGAACTTACTATCAACAACAGTCGAGAGCGTTTACCAACTAAGCTAGCTAACATCTTCATGATATTGCATATTAATTCTTGAATTACCACCAAGAAGGAGGAAAAAAATATCAATACAGAAATGTTCTTCACAAAAGGGACTTAGTGATCCACAAGGAAGCAAAATTAAGAAAAGCAATAGCAATATAGAATCTCTGGAGACAAGAACTCCTATTGTAATAAAATATGAAGCTGAGCACTTCTGAACCTGCATTTTTTTATATCAAAACATGGATGTAGTTACACTAACATAGGAAAAGACCCATCATATGTCCAAGGGGAGATACCCAAGCTGGAAAGTTGGAAGAGGACAAAGATCTGTTGAGCAAACCAATTCCTCCTTCGGATTTTATACTTCTTCCTTTTTATTAAATGTATTAGCAGTTTCACCATTAAACTTGTAAGCCAAAAAAGAGAGCCATGAATGTGAAGACAAAAAAAACACAAATATATGCATAAAAAATTGTAAGAAAGAAATATGGACTGATATGTAAAACTTTCAACATTGCAGTAGAACAAGCAAAGCAAAATTTATAGTAGAATTAGCAGATACATGTGTGACAAATTAGGAGTACGACCACAAGAGAAGGCTTAATAGCCAATCTCAAGTAAGCTCAAATAGTAGCTGTCACACTGATGAAAGCAAATTAGAGAAGAATAAAAGAAAAATTTTAGAACAGAGTACAAGTGTGAAAGATCACCTTAACAGGAAATGTGCCTTGAGGCAGCTTTGTGGTCAAAAGTTCCCTAAGCCTCCTCACAGCCTTGACCTTGTTTGCTAAAACATCAAGTAAAGGAAGAAGCTCATCAGTTTTCAAAGGGAAGTCTGGGGTCAACCACAGAACTGGTCTAACACCCTTTTTGAATTCACTCTCATGTTTGTTAGACTCATTTCCACTCCTTTTCTTAGTGCTTTTTTCTTTTCCCTTCTTAGTATCCCCCGTCTCCTTTGCAATTTCGGACTTATGATGTCCATTCTCTGGGCATGCCTTCAAGTGTTTATTTTTTGTGTCATCTGTATCCTCACCTCCACTATTCTTGGAAGTCCGTTTACCACTCCAACCAAACCAGCTTTTTCTCTCCTTGGAAACACCATTGGATTCAGAGTTTTCAACACCTTCAAATGCTGCACCATTCCCCTCATATTCATCTATGCCCTGCGAGTTACTCATCCTAAGTGCTGAATCTAACTGCATCCTTTCCTCAGGTGTCAATACATCATCAAGTCCACCATCAACATCCCCACCATTGGCCACTCTTTCGTCATTATCAATGGTGAATAACTCCTCATCAGTCATAGCACCAGGAACCCTTCTCGACTTCACACTCACCATTACATTAAGTAGATCATAGACCTTGGTTTTCCAATTCCCAACCATTTCAGCCCTTTCCTGTCGACGCCAGTTCAAATGAGGGACAAGCTCAGCTTGTGTAACGTCAATCCCTGGCCTGTACATATTTGTCTGAGACATCAAAGCAACCTCGTGAGCCACCTCTGCTTCTGTGGGCTTGGCTCCAGCTCCTTCAAGTGCATTTGTGATTTCTTTCTCCTTATGAGAAAGCACAATTAGAGACCCAGGAGGAAGCGGTGGATGCCCATTGTCACCCTGGGCACCCTGACCAAGGAAGAGGAATGTCTGGTCAGAACGTTGGATTCGGAAGCCATCAAATCCCGCCAAGGTCATGTCAGCTCTGAGGTTTGGGCCCCGCTTCCATATTCTGTAAGTATCAGATGGTGCAATCCTGCTGATGAACGGGATCACCGAGCTCTCAAAGTGGAAAGTAATCTCCATGTAGAAATCCTGGATCCGGGTGATTGACGAAACAATGCGAGGGAGGCGGCGGCACCACTTAGCCCAAGCGAGGGGCTGATAGTGGCGCGCTATGATCATCGCGATTGCGTCCTCCCGGTTGCAAACAGCCTCCTGGAGCGCCGACCATCCATGCTCATTCTGAAGGGACCAATCAGCACCAGCCGACATGAGGATCTCAGCAGAGGTGGGGTCACGGAGCCGGACAGCGAGGTGGAGGGGGGTTTCCCGATGGGGAACGTCCCGGCGATCGATAACAGAAGAGACGGCATCAGCTGTGAGCTCGCCGGCAAGGGACTCCTGCTCCGTGGTAACGTCGCCGGTCTTGGGGAGACGGGGAAGCGCGGCGACGATCCGCCGGAGGCCTGCATGGTCTCTTCGCGATACAGCAAGGTGGGCCGGGCTGTGAGCGTACTTGGAGAGATCTTCCATCCCAAAATGCCCCAAATTATGTCTCTTTCCTTTACGGCCCGGAGATACTCATCTACCAGAACACATCACACGTACAAACAAGGTAAAAGAAGAGCGAACATAATCCCAACCTTGGAGCTAAAACTGCTCTTTTTCCGCTTGATCGAGATGGGGAGAAAACCCTAAAAAATCTCAAAAGAGGGCAAAGGTCTAAACTTTTACCTCTTACATCCGCCGGGAACTACCGTTTCCGCCCCAAGGAGAAAGAGAGAGAGACTCTACTACAGGGACCTGCAATTGGAGGGGTGGGAGAGGGAACCAAGAACGCAAGTAAAGCTCAGATCGATAGTCAAGGATGAAAGGAAAGAAAACCCTGCGAACAGAACGATACAATGGATCCACAGATCGAAGCAAGCTCATACCTGCCTTGGAAAGAGGGAGGGAGCTGGGATCTGGGTCGACGTATCAGAAATCACCGGCGAGAGGATAAATTGGGGTGTCGATTCCTCTCTCTCTTCAAATCCATTTGCTCGGGATCGGTTTGATTTGGAATTGGGTTGGGGCTGAGAGAGAGAGAGAGAGAGAGAGAGAGAGAGAGAGAGGAAGGGGAAAAGGGAGGGGGTGTGGGGGTGAATCACGAGAATACCATTGCACTTTACTGGTGCTGTCATGGGTCCCATATTAGGTGGATTACTGCATCATAGATTGAATTAATTACTGACATTATAGATTTAATTATTTTCTATTAATAACAAAAATAATAATTATATATCATATTAATAATATGATATATATACAATTATATTATAAATTAATTTGATGAAACAGAATGATAAAAGCAGAAGAGATATGTTGAGAGAGTGAGAGAATAACAAATACAATAAACATTTATCTTTCATGCTCAATAAAATAAATAAATATTTCTAAAGAAAATAAAATTTAAGAATATTTTAATCTTTTTGAAGTTCAAGTTATTTATTTTTTGTTTTTTAATTTAATTTTTTATGTATATCAAAATCAATTGGTTAAAAACTATTTAGGTTTTATGACTTGCTACAAGAAGCTTTAATACATGCTCATGTCACCTTAGAGGACAACCCTATCTTTAAAGCTTGGTGTCTAAGTTTCATCTTAGATTACATATAGTAAAAGAGTTTGATAGATAGCAAAAAGGCATATATGATCAATCTTGCATCTATTTCACCCTCCATGCCTGTCCCATGTTTAATTATCAGCATCAACAATTTTTCATTATCACAATAAAATATTGTTATCAGCAATTAAAGTGTTTTCCAGCTAAAATCCACCATCACCTCAAATTAATTTGTATTTTTCTGAAAATTCTGCTCCAACATTTCTAGCCTTTTCATGTGGTTTTGATTTATTCATGTTCTAGAATTGGAAATTGGTGTTTTTGATTGGCTTTTTCTAATGGTATTGTTGACTTGTGTTGACTAGTTTTTAAAAGGATTCTATGATTGGTTGGTTACTGAATGATTCAATGTTCATAAATGTGATCTTTGACTTGTTCATGTTCTTCTCCATTTTAAATGCCATTCATGCTATTTGTACTAGTCAATGGTTTCTGTTGATTGGTCTCCACTCAACCATCAATTAAGCTTCCATTTTTTGCATCCTTAAGTGCCTTTTAAATTCAATAGGGTTGCAACTAAATTTGGTGGAAATTAAACTTTTGATGATGTGCTATTTAGGAGTACAATAAGACAGCAAATCCCTATATTGTTTTATGCTACATATCATATGAGGATTCTTTTACTTATGATGATTTACACAATCTTGTATTCAGCTACTTCCAAAGTATAATTCCATATATAAATTTGATCCCACAGAAAAATTTTCATACCCTCTTTTTGTCAATTTCAATTTCTTGATTATCTTTTTTTATTGTTTCATTGATTTATGTATTGTGAGAGATATCAAACAAGCTGAGGCTTCTAAAATTTGTGAGATAACTGAACAATTGAGTGCATCCTCTTATAATATTCAAATGTTAGAAATGAGGATTATATATTGATGTTTTTGGTACTTTGATGAATAAAAAATATAATTTTTTTTGTACATTTTAGGGTCAAGAATGCATTGGATATGTTTCTACCTTCTTCATCATATATTAAAATGTTTTAGATGATAACATTTGTTGGGTGTTCTCCTTCATCTTGACAAAAGCTACTGACTCTCTTTTGCCTATGGCCAAGGAAAGCAAGGAAGCATCCATGAAAGTTGAATCCTCCATGAGGCCTCTGTCTCTCTTTCTCTCTCTCTCTCTCTCTCTCTCTCTCTCTCTCACACACACACACACACACACAGAGACACACATGAGAGGGGGCACTTTTGGCTCTCAAAGCCATGTTGGTCCCCTCTCTAAAAAGGAACTCTGTTTCTACTTCCTGAGAAGTCCATGAGTCTTTCCTTGAGGATGGCATTCTTGCCTTTGGGAAGACATGGTAGTACCTTCTATGATGGCATGCACAAGCTGTTCCCTGCCACAGCACTGATGAGATCCCAAGGCAATTGGGCCATGGGGACCATAAGCTTTTGTTGGTGGAGGATTTCAGCTTTTGCTTAGCAATCATATCTTTCTCTTCTCTCATTCTTATGATGCATCAGCTCAGCTCTCTACATTAATTATTTCCAAATAATTTCTCAGAAATTATTTCTTCTCAGCAGCTTCAGTATATGAGTATCCTAATCTACTTGCTTCAGGAACATTAGTTTTATTTTTATTCTTATTGTCAGAGGTAATTTTATAAGTTATTAAGTCATTTCAAAAGTTTAAGTTTAGATAAAACTATTTAAGAATTCTATGGTCCTATTTAAGACAAATTTCACAAGGAAATGAAATAATCAGATGCAATGGGTGCCATTCAAGATTAAGAGGTTATGGTATTAGAGGAGCTCACAACATCTATCAAAGCTATGCTTGGAGCTTCAAAAGGAAATGAGGTAGCACATGAGGAGCAAATCTACTAATGGAAACCAATATTGGTCTTGTAGCATCAATCTACAAGATCTAACTGCTTGTTTCTTTCTATGGGTAGGAAATGAGGACATGACTCAAAACACTCCATTGGAGATTCTCTTCCATACCTAATCTAAACAAAATACTTCCACTTCCAAAATGTCCTGTAGCACCAATCAAGATGATGATATAACGAATAAGGATATATCTTTAGGCTCCATCTAAGAAATTAATCCACACTTCAAGTAATTTTCGTATATAATCTTAATAATGAAGATCAATACCTCCGCCACAAATCAAGAAAATATTTCTATTAATGGATATTAATCTATTATCTAAGATTTCTTGTGTTCCAACTCAAGATTATTATTATTATTTTCGTATATATATATATATATATATATATATATATATTTTTTTTTTCATATTGATCCCTGATTAAATCCAAAATTACTCAATTTACATGTATAAGTTCTTCTTAACCTCAATCTAGCTTGCTTTGATAATATCTAAATTGATAGGGGTGTTTCTGCCAATTGGTGTAATTTTCGTCCCCCGGAGGTTATAAGTTTCCTCTCGGTTAGGGACTTTCGCCGGGAAGCCATGGCTTGGCTTCTCCTTCCGCCTGCATCATCGCTTCTCTCTCCGTACTCTGCTGCTGCTGCTGCATCCTCATCATCTTCTTTTTCTTGTCATCGACCTCTTTTCCCGTCGATAGGAAATCTGCGAAAATCGAGTCACAGGAGGAAGTTCTTCCTTCCGGCAGCAGCAGCTGTGCTGGATGAGTCCCCTGTGTTCGACCCGTCGCCCGGTTCCAAGAGTCTCACGATGTCATCGCTCCCTTGAAGCTGAGATTGCTCGTGAGTAGATCTCCCCTCTCTTCCTTCCATCATCCTCATTTTCCTTATTGATTGATGTGTGTTTTCTTCTAGTGTTTTCCCTTTTCGATAAATGAACTTGCTTTTTCTGTTTGCTAGATTCTTGTTCTCATCAATGTTCTACCACTTTGGTGTGGTGGCTGTGGTTTGAACTTGTATGCAGTTCTGAGCCTCTCTGTTTGTGTGGTGAATTATTATCAGATTATATTTTCTCCATTAAAAGGATACTCTTTTGTGTTAGAGTAAATAATCTCTCTTTTGTTACTTGTTTTGTCTACTATCTACTTTGATTATGTATTGCTCAAGGTTTTAACTTTAATTAGGATTTGAAGTACTGGACGTCTATGTTTCTGTTATGAACTAATACCTCTTCTGTGTAGATGAAGATCATCATGAGCTATGGTAAATTTCCATACTGGTTTTCCAACGGATTGATTTCCTTAGCATATATTTTGATAATATAGTGGAGCGTTAGTTTGGTACACCATGGCCACTTCCACAACCAGAGGCCACTGATATATTAGCTCATAAATTTGAACTTATTGGTATGTTTATCCAACCAGTCTCTACCTACTTGTGTTAAAGTTGATGTTAATATAATTTCTTATTTTTTTCTTAAGTCCATTTTTAGACTGTACTGATCTACAGGCATGTCTGGGGAACAATGAAACATGATTTGCTCTTTTATAACCTTGAAATACAGTCCTTATTGATACTTTGCAATTGGTACATAGCAAGTACATAGTTATGGAAAGCACTTCTATTTATGTACAATCAATTTGGACCAAAATTTGTTCCATCATTTGTGCAGGAACTTCTAAAATAAAAATAACATTCATAAAAGCACTCGCATCACTCAAGGAGACAGGGGAGCTGTGGGTGTTTGTCATCTCATGAAGCCAGCCAGCTAATTTCACCTGAAAGTCAATGTAAATTGTTGTTATACAACATACACTATGCTGTTGTGATATTGAGGTATGCAATAGCAAAAAACATTTGAGGTATACAGTAGCTGTCCAAGCTTACTTTGAGGTGCAAATTAAAACCTTGTTGCTGCTTCCTTAGTCCTAGAGGAAAAAATGAACTTGCTTTGTATCTGCAAGCACACTTTCCAGTCAGAGTGGTTGTGCAACGCCATCCAATTGTTGATATAAAAAAATGCAAACCTCCAAGATCTTTTTCTTATCACAGAAGACTCAGAACAGAGATAATTGAAGCCTTGGAAAAGATTAAGAAGAGTTTGACTTTCCAAAAACTAGGTTGGAAATTGAAGCTCGTATATCATTTGAAGGTGGGGCTCAATCTCTTAAGAAAGATCTTGACTTTCTCTATAGATTGACTACTACTCTTATATACTAGATTGGTACAGAAAAGTACGAGCACCAAAGCCCATGGAGAATGAACCAAACAACAAGAGGCTACTACTCTTACCTTCTTTTATTAATTTTTCTCTTATTTAGGTGAGAACATGTAAATGGCAATATTTTAGGGGACAATCTCAAAAGATGACACTGTAATTCTTGATGGAGCTGGTGACAAAAAGGCTATTGAAGAGAGATGTGAGCAGGTTGGTGCCCTTCTGTTATATTTAATATTTAAAGAACAAGACAATTAGAATTTAACATGATATCATGTTGATACTGGCCAAATGTTGCCATTTGTCTTTGTGACAGATATGATCTGCAATTGAAGTAAGCACATCCGACTACAACAAAGAGAAGCTGCAAGAGGTGTTGTCAAAACTTTCTGGTGGTGTTGCTGTGCTCGAGGTATGTACATTTCTTCATGCTTAGATCATAGTTTAGATTCCTTACATTATGCTGTTTATCATGTACTTTGCTTAACACAAGCAGATGAAACGAAAGTAATCAGAACATATTGGGTCATTTACACTATCACCTCATTCTCAGTGTCTTAATATAGTCAAGTCAATTATTGGTTTTAACATATTTATTCTATGAACTATCATATTTTCCTATGGTGATATGTATTTTTTGTGTTAGCGGCGTGCTGTGTGTACAACTATCACTAGTAGTTCATTGGAGGAGCATTTTTATCTTTTTTTCTATAAAATGCACCAAAGTGTATAATTTAATACATGCATCATGGCTTTTTTCTTATACAGCATCCTTGCTTTTTTGGTTGGATAAAAGTACTCTTAATTACACTTGCCTTTTCCTCATTTTCCTTATGTTTTGAAACCCATTCAATTTAACCAACCAATTCAATTGAGTCAGTTTAATTAACCCAAAACTTAGATCTCCAATTTATATAAAAATAAATATTAATGATATATAATGATTTATATTAACAAGAAAATAATTATATAAAATTGATCTTAGAGTTCAAATAATATATTATGAAAATGAGAAAATTATGAAAATAATTTTCATAATTCGGGTTGGGTGGAGAAGAAGTACGTCGACCCCCTGAAGCACTGACTATAGTAGGCTAGCAGGAGGGTCATCATCGAGGGAATGTGGAGTCATCTAAACTCCCCAATAAATGCCATAAGAAACTAAGAAAGCGCCACAAATTTGGCTTCATTTGGGCATGTGAGAACTTTCAGAAATTGAAAGTCTCAATAAAAAATGGGTGGAGGGGAGAGCGAAACCCCACGTCCAGTGCATCCTGCATAGGATTAGTTACCCGACTAAGCAGACACTAGCTCGTGCTCGGTTGGTATGTGATAGACCTCCTGGAGTGCCTCCAGGTCGGAGGTCAACATTATGGAGTCCGAGTCAAAGGACTCCACCATAGGTGGCGGAGCTGCTTTGCAGGGTGGATTCACCTCCAAATGGGCAACCTCCACTAGTGCGATCAACTTGGCTCCCTCAGAAGATGAAATTCCCGTCGTCGACACCGAGGGTGGTGATGGAATCAATGACCTATCTGAGTTCGAGGTGCTTGAGGAGAAGGTTGAGGATGACAACATCGTGGACCTTTAGTCGTTGAATGGTCGAGGCCGAAGTTATTGTCCAAGGATGTATGAGTTGCAGGCAGGTGTAAGGAGCAAGTTTTGCAATAAACTACTATTTATTAAGGTCAAGAGCGGCTATTACACTACTTAGTCGCTTGTTTGACTTCTGAACACCTTGAAGAAAGGGGGACATGCGGCAGAATTCAAGACACCTCTAGACAAGTGGCATGATCTGAGCGGCTCAAGGGTCAATCGGATCATCAGAGGCCATTGCTAATTGTTGCAGAAGACATAGAAAGTGATGCACTGATGACTCTAATTCTTAATAAGCTTTGTTCCGGGATTAGGGTCATTTTTTGTTTAGTTTTATGTATATATTTATTGTTTATTTTGGATTTATGAATTTTGGTTATTCTTAAACACTCTAAGGAATAGTGATCACACTGGTTTGTGTTGTGAAGGCCCCTGGTTTTGGGGTGAACAGGAAGGCTAGTTTGCAAGATCTTGCTACTCTCACTGGTGGATCTGTGAGGATCTTTTCTTATTCAATATTGTTGTGTTTTGATGGTTTGTAAATGGTATTGCCAGAATAATTGTTTCATTGTTTACTTAGGTTATAACAGGAGACCTTGGTATGAACATTGGGAAAGTTGAGTTCAACAAGCTTGGCACATGCAAAAAGGTCAGATTGTGTTCTTATACCCTCTATAGCCCTTTGTTACTAGTGTCTGTCAATCCTTGCTCTCATTTCTTTATACCTGTTTCCAGATCTAGAAGAAGGATTCGAGCTCATAATTAATTGAGGTGTCTAAGGGGTCTCATTTTCTTGTAGTTTCCAATCTGTGTTGGCTGCTTTACAATTTTATCTCGATATTCTGGTTCTGTTATTTAGTTAAAAACCTCCATTTACATAATTTGCATTAATTTTTTTACTGCAATCAGTATCAATTGATTTGATTTAAGATTATCATATTAGAGAAACTATTATGCTCTTTACTTAGTTTTGCACCAACATTGATCTTGTAAGTGATAATATTTTAGGTGTCAATCTTAAAAGATGCCACTGTAATTCTTGATGGAGCCTGTGACAAAAAGGCTACTGAAGAGAGATGTGAGCAGGTTGGTGCCCTTCTGGATCTTTTTATACTGACAATTTCTTTAGTATTTGAATCCTAGCATGTTTGATAATTTGATTGTTTGTTCAAATAACTTTGATCATAAGGATAGATTCTACTAACAATAACTTTTGTTGGAATATCTACTGTTAGAAAGCAATGATGTTATGTCTGTGGCTGTAGATTGGAATTAGACTTGGCTGGAGTAGAAACTATGTCGTGCTTCGATGCTTCGGGGTGTGGAAGATGTTGCTGATGCAGTGAAAGTGACCATTGGCCTGAAGGTATCAACTATTTGTTGTTTATACTGATGTATCTAGGAATTATTATCATGTTTTCAGTGGAAAAAAAAATCAAGAATCTAAGTCTTCTGTTAGTGAATTTGTGTTTAAAATCAGTGACTTAATTTACAGAAGAAACATAGTTCTTTACCCTTGAAGGCATTGTGGACAAAATATTGCCCAATAAAATATTTTTGAATGTTTGGCCTAATCCATTGTCTTGGTTTTTTATAGGCATTTTGTTCGGACTGAGTTAGGATGAACTGTTACTAGAAAGCCACCACAAAACTTACTTTGGCTGCATGAACTTTTACCATGCTTTATCATAGTTTGTGGATTCCCTGTCTTTGTAATATTTTTGAACTTATTCAAAAATATTCAGGTTCAAATTCTGCTTCTACTTGTCATCGTTTTATTTTTGATATGTAGGTTTTTGTTAAGTATACAGGGATACATTTTTTTTTCCTTGCTATTTGGTGAGCACAGAACTGATGATTCTTTTGATGATATATGAAGAACATATTGTTGAATCTTATACATATCTATATATTACAATACATTTACTTGAAATTTCTTTCACCAATTCATCTTTTTGTATTTTTATTAGCTTAGAAAGGGCTGCAATGTTTTTCGCAAATTAACGATTGCCTTGTCATGACATCTTGGCTTTGCTGTTATTGGTTTGACATTGATTTGTGCAACAGCATGTGTTTTACGGGCTATGCCTTAGCTGATTACATGCTTCCTGCAATGGCATATTGGCATAAGGCCAGATGCTAGCTTGGGCAAACGTTGCTCTAAATGTCAAAGTACTGTATGTGCGACACATGGTTTGCTTTTTCTAGGATAGTGTTACATGCTGTACTTTAAGGATTCTTGGAGTCTTGTGTTTGAGATCAACTGTCATAGAGTATTTTCACCAGCATTGTAATTTAGTCTTATTGGCGTAGACCTTGTGTTGCCCAAACAAACACCATAAAATGGGCATACAAATGGATTGTACTAAATTAATTGCAACTCCTTTTTTTTCATTGCAAATATGAAAATGGTTGTGATGAATCATTTGATGTTGATCATGTCCAATTCGATCAGGTCTTGCATCTAGTGAGAACAGCATTAACATTTCATTGGAGGATATCCATGGTGGGCCAGTATTGGAGTGCCATTACGTATTTTCCTGTGGAGGCTACTGCTGCCTTCATTTAGAATTCTGCAAGCAATTTCCTCATGTTATAGCTTTCCAAAGTATTATGTGCTAGCTGAGGAAAAGTTTGGCTGGGTAGATATTTGAAGTGGCTAGTTACACACAGAAATAATAGAGAAGTGATGATACGGGAAAACACGATAAATTTGGGTTATTTGCCACATATGTTAGAAATCCACAAATTTTACCCATTAAGGCTTCTTAGCATGAGTAGAAAATTTGATGATTTTTTGTTAGAAATTCCATGGCCACGCCTCTATAAAGAGCAAAGCTAAAGGTTCTTTTTTATTTTCTTTTGCCAATGCCGATTGGTTTCAAGATTGTGATCTTTGTCTCAGAATAATCTTTGCAATAGATAACCCTATAACACACCTTTTCCCTGTATGGCAACCATAGGTTATCAGGTCAGTGTAATTCTTGCCTAGTTACCTCTATGTTACAATAGCTTCAGTGTTTCCTATCTGTTTGAGACTTGACATTGCTAGTTCAAAGTGACTTGATTAGACTGAGGGATAAAATAACCATTTCTGCTCCTAATTGGTTCACTTATTTTTGTTCTCATACACTTTTACATAAATGAACCTTTCCCACACTCTTTCAAGGTGCTTCTTCTGATAAAAATCGAACTGAAATTGTTAATCAGTGTTCAAAGAAGTATTCTCTGTGATAATTGCAAAATGACAAGTTTTTGCAGGAGAAACTTTTTATTTGAAAACGATTCTAAGTTGAAATACATAAATATAGGTGGAAAAATGAGACCTGAATACTTATGCAACATGTGTATGTGTATATGTCTTGTTTTGTTCTACATAAACACATTTAACATATACTGGGTCTGCTTGTAGTGAAGCAGGATCAGTATGAAACTGTTAGAAATATGATATGGTAATGAACTTTTCCTTCTTTTTTACAAGAAGAAACTGCAAAATATCCTTCCATAGTTGGAATTCATGCATCCCATAGGTGTTTAAGATGAATGAGCTTTCAATTAGCATTGCATCTATTTATCTTTTTTATTGAACATTTTTGTCCTGGTTATGTGCTTTTTTCATTGCATATTTTATATTTTTGTTGGTACATTAAGTATAAGCCTGCTTCTAACAGTGACATCGCGCCGGTTCCCTATTCCTTGCTGTTCGAGGCTAAGCTGGACTCCAGAGCAAAACCATCCAACAGTTGCTTATCTTCCGAGCTTCTGGATGATCGGTAGCTCGCTTGCTGTTACCCTTCTTGGCCTTTATCTGATGCTTCTTTTCAGTGGCATCGATCAACGGATAATCTGAAGGTATACGAATTGGATCAATCTCATCTTTGCAGCTTCGTCCTTCACTGCCATCACTGGACTGCCTACCTCTGCTACCTCTCATCCATGAATACCATGAACCTGATGCTTCTGTTTCTTCGGCTATGCTTTCCTGGAAATGGGTAGTACTGGAGAGTGGGGTCGAAAATTCATCAGATCATTGCAGCTCTTCAAATTTTGTGAAGGTGACGAGGACCGGAATAGTAGGAGCGATGGGAATGGCCAACTGAAATTGATGGCAGAGAAATCTATAGTTTAATGCTTGAGAAAGTTGAAGCAGCCTAAGCCCAGTGTTGAATCATGAGAATTTGCTATTTTAATCCTGAGTTATATCTTAGATGCAGCAATTGGAACATAGAAACCAAATGTTATAAATCAATAGAAAGTACTTCTTTCCATTATGTGATCATGAGAGAATTGTATATACTGTAACACTTTTTTTAGTTTTATATCGGACAGAATTAAGATTAACTTACAAGGATATGATGAGTGTATTATTATTAATTTTAGTTTAAATATTTTAATTAATAATTTAATCTAAATAAAATTAATAGATTAATTTATTTATCGATAAATTCAGAAGCTTTATTGGAGTCTTGAGAGATGGTAAAACCCTTAATTGGTTTCACATCAAAAATAAGCATAAATTCAAATTTATTTAAATTAAAAATTTATTTTTTATGTATAAATGGAAACCTTTATTCCACTTATTGTTGTTGGGCAATTAAAAAGCCCTTAAATGAATTTAAGGCACAGCTAAATATCCATTTAGTTATCTTCACCATCTCCCCGTACGAAAAGAAAAAGGATATATATATATATATATTTATATATATCACTAAAATCTAACATCATGTGGAGGCCTCCCAACTCTCAATCCTGGCCACAAATCCAAGTCCCGACGCTTCGACGCACAGGTGTCAGCACGTCATCGGATGGCCACGAATTTGCCGCCCCTTTTCCATCACCCTTATCGAGGTCTTTTTCATATTTATCCCTAATTAGATTCAAAATTACTCAATTTGCATGTATAAGTTCTTCATAACCTCAATCTAGCTTGCTTTGATAATATCTAAATTGATAGGGGTGTTTCTGCCAATTGGTGTACTTTCGCCCCCAAAGGTTATAAGTTTCCTCTCGGATTGGGACTTTTCGCCAGGAAGTCATGGCTTCGCTTCTCCTTCCGCCTGCATCATCGCTTCTCTCTCCGTCCTCTGCTGCTGCTGCATCATATTCTTCTTCTCGTCATCGCTTGATTTTCCCGTCGATAGGAAATCTGCGAAAATCGAGTCACAGGAGGAAGTTCTTCCTTCCGGCAGCAGCAGCTGTGCTGGATAAGTCCCCTGTGTTCGACCCGTCGCCCGGGTTCCAAGAGTCTCACGATGTCATCGCTCCCTTGAAGCTGAAATTGCTCGTGAGTAGATCTCCCCCCTCTTCCCTCCATCATCCTCCTTTTCCTTATTGATTGATGTGTGTTTTCTTCTAGTGTTTTCCCTTTTCGATAAATGAACTTGCTTTTCCTGTTTGCTAGATTCTTGTTCTCATCTATGTTCTGCCACTTTGGTGTGGTGGCTGTGGTTTGAAGTTGTCTGCAGTTCTGAACGTCTCTGTTTGTGTGGTGAATTATTATCAGATTATATTTTCTCCATTGAAAGAACAATCTTTTGTGTTATAGATTAAATCATCTCTCTTTTTGTATTTGTTTTGTCTACCATCTGCTTTGATTATGTATTGTTCAAGGTTTTAACTTTAATTAGGATTTGTAGCACTGTACATCTGTGTTTCTGTAATGAACTAATACCTCTGTGTGTATAATTCCTCAACCTAGTATTCTTCAAGATCTTTCTTAATAGATTGATTCCCACCTTCAATTGATCTACAAGCTTCAATTTTCAACCTAATTTTTGGAAAGTTATCTCTTCCGAGGCTCAAAGTATTTTCTGTTCTGACTCTTCTGTGATGAACAAAAGATCTCGAGGTTTGCATTTTTTGATATCAACCATTGGATGGCGTTGCACGACCACTCTGACTGCAAAGTGTGCTTGCACTTGTGTCTTATACAAAGCAAGTTCAATTTTTTCTCTAAAACCAAAGAAGCAGCAACAAGGTTTTAATTCGCACCTCAAAGTTAGCTGGACAGCTACTATATACCTCAAAACACTTTTTGGTCTTGTATATGTTGAACTGTTTGGTCCATGATCGGTTTTTGTTTAGTTGTTATATAATAAGCTTTCTTTTATACATAAATTGGATGCAGAATGTTGTTTCTGGGCTGAACAGAGGCCTTGCAGCTAATGAAGAAGATCTAAGAAGGGCAGAATCTGCAGCCAAGGAGCTTGAGGCTGTAGGAGGCATAGTTGATCTTACAAAACACCAGGACAAACTTCAGGGCCAATGGAAATTAATTTATAGCAGTGCATTCTCTTCTCGCGCGCTAGGTGGCAGCCGTCCTGGACCTCCGACGGGCAGGCTACTCCCAATAACTCTTGGACAGGTATGTTAATAAAGAAGCTTGTATGGATGAAATTAGCTTCTGGCACACAATTTGAAATCATTATAGCTTGGATATTTTGTGTAGACGAAGATCATCACGAGCTATGTAAATTTCCATACAGGTTTTCCAACGGATCGATATCCTTAGCAAAGATTTTGATAATATAGTGGAGCTTCAGTTTGGTACACCATGGCCACTTCCACAACTAGAGGCTACTGCTATATTAGCTCATAAATTCGAACTTATTGGTAAGTTTATCCAACCAATTTCTACCTACTTGTCTTAGTGTTAATGTTCAAATAATTTCTTATTTTTTTCTTAAGTCCATTTTTGGACCGTACTGATTCACAGGTACGTCAGGGGAATAATGAAAAATGATTTGCTCTTTTATAACCTTGGAATTCAGTGCTTATTGATATTTTGGAATTGGTACATAGCAAGTACAGAGTTATGGAAAGCACTTCTATTTACTTGGAATCTACTGGTACCAAAAATTGTTCCATCATTTGTGCAGGAACTTCTAAAATAAAAATAACATTCATAAAAACTACTGTTAAGCCAAGGGGGAGCTACTCACAACTTCCACCTCTTGAAGTTCCTCAACTTCCCGATGCACTGCGACCTCCTTCCAACACGGGAAGTGGCGAATTCGAAGTCACATACCTTGATAGTGATACTCGTATCACTCGCGGAGACAGAGGGGAGCTGAGGGTGTTTGTCATCTCCTGAAGCCAACCAGCTAGTTTTCTGGAACTTCAAATTCTTTCACCTGAAAGTCAAAGTAAATTGTTGTTATACAGCATACTCTAATTCTGTTGTTATATCGAAACGACCAATTAATTTGTGAATATATGTGCTGTAAAATTTAAGCATCCCTGCTATTTGATTTTGTTTATTCTTCGTAATGCATCAGTGATAACGAAGATTATTGCTGTTCGGTTTTGCTCTAATCCCAATTTAGTTGCTCGCTAAAGATTACAAATTTTTAGATCAAATTAGGAATAGGAAAATTTCTGTATGGTTGGTATGACACTGATCAACTGATTTGTAGGAAAGTACATTGATAAAAAGGAAAGACATTGTTCGGTCTGCTTGTATATTTTGTCTGATGAGATAAAAAATATTGCTCATCTAATTTTTTGAATGTCATATTACCTGAGGTGTATGAAAAAGTCTATTGGAAATATGCTGGATTGACAGACATCCTCTTTCTCAGAAACAAAAGCCACATTTGTTTTGTCATTCACGTTTGGTTCAATTGTAGCATATATCGTTCTTTCGACAACAGACTATTTTTGTCAGGTGCTCAAGAATAGGAACACAAAAGCCACCTTGCCATCATTAAGATATTGCTCATGTAATATACATTGCAATTTGTGTACATAATACTTGAAAAGGATTCAAATGCAACAGATATGATTCACTTGTCAATATAAATGATAGTGTCCAAGTCTCAGACAGGCTTTTTAGAGATGAAATCTCATCGGGCATTTGCCTGTAGTTCAGCAATATCATGCATTATTCTGATTCTTCACTAACGTGCAAATTCCTGTATCGTATTATCCTCCCGATGCGATCATCCTGGGCTGCTTCAGAAAATAATTTTGACCAACACTTCATATTTTGGAATTCCACATTGAATCGGACTTGCTTGTTATGCACCCCATTGATGTCAAAACGAGATCTTTTTACCTGTATCCTACTGATCACGCTTCTCACCACAACATCCTAGTCCACGAACCCAAGAATGGGAAAACTGCAATCAGCAGTCGCAGGAACAGTGGTGCACCCTTGTATCTTCCCCTCTTGGACAACTTCCCCTTCTTCACCAGCTCAGACTCGGGTGAACTCCTTGGGGTCGATGGTTGTTGTCTTGCACGACCACTGGTGCTTCCTCCCTGCCGATCCAGGTCATCCCATCCCCCCAAACTGGGTTCAGAAGTTTTCGCCTTGTCATCAACACCGGGATCCATAGATACCCATGACTGATAGTCATGCCTTCCCGGGCTGTTGTAGCTGCTTCGGTCCTGCCACTGTCTTTTATAGCCCCCATCAGATCTTGTGAAAGACTTCTTCTTGGACTTGCGGCTGGTTTGTTGCCCTCCAGGTACCTTTCCCCAGACCTTGTCGATTGCCAGAGATATTGCTGACTGTCCAAGAGGCAATGCCAAGGCCATTAAAAAAGCCTTTGGACCTGTTGCAAGAAGCATCGAAACTATGATAGCCGGTAGCAGATAGCCATACGACTTGAATACCTGCAGATACCAATGCATAATCAAAATGTCGTTCAAAGTTCAAACTGAACTTGGTAACGTATATGATGGTAACAAAAGAGTCAAGCTTTTAAAAAGAACATATACACCGAGAGAACAGAACAGTCTCACCAGAGTTTGACTCCTTCATATGTCAGGCAAGGTGATCATATTGTAAGCAACTACACTAGCTCCCATATAGTATATTTTTCACTTTCGACAAAAAATAAACTTAAGTTTAGTTGACAATGATTCAATGAGTTGGAGGTGCGATGATTGATGAGAAGTTATTATGCTCAAAACAAGTTAGAGAGAAGTTATTATGCTCAAAACAAGTTAGAGAAGGTTCGTGCAGAAAGAAATTAAAAGAATGAATCAGCTGGAAATGAAACCAAAACATTATTAAACAGAGAATAAAACTTTGTCTAATTTTGACTTGAACATGGAAGACTTTAGGTCATAGTATCACTTTTTTTTTCTCTATGATTGACTGAATAGTTAATTATGTCTGTAATAGAAACATTGGGAGTCAAATATATTAGAACAATAAACTTCTTGGTTTTCTAATTTACTATTTATTGATTTTATCATTTTAGGTTTTTTCTCGTATGGACTTTAATAGTTGTTATATGTTTATATCTTAAAATTGAATGATATTGAACAGATTAGTTCCCTAGTTTCAAAGTTCTACTTCACATATCACAAATTATCTAAAACACAAAAATATCATGAGTTGGTCCAAGAAACTCAAATCATGGTTTAGATAATCCCTTTAGAGGAATCCCATTAATAATGGCCTCACATATTGACAAAGCTAATAATATATATTTCCTGTTTAAAATATAACCTTCATTTTCCATTCATCAAGCATAAATCAAAGCTGTAACTTTCACAAGAGTTTAGTTGGAAAACTAAAAGCTACAGATACTACAAAAGCAGAGACTACCAACTTCACCATCATTGCACAGTAGAGAAACAACCACATCGCCAAAAGAAAGAAAAATAATCCAACCAAACAACTTTTTCCCAAAATTTATTACCAAATTCCACGCCTAAATAACCAATCCAAGACATGATGAAATAAGTGTGTCAAAAATTATACCTTAAAGATCCAAATCTTATCCCAAGGGTCCTGCTCAACAGGATCATCATCAAACGCTTCGAAGTCCTCATCGGGCTCATCGGAGTCGTCAGACCACCACCGCCTCTTGTCACTCCTCCATGAAACCCCCTCACCCTCATCTCCTCCAGCGCCGCCATCTCGGAACTTGAATCTTCCGGCACGGACGGACTCGGCGTTCGAGTCCCATGAGGAGCCGCTGCTGCCACCGCCGCCAACGAGCGGGCAGCGGAAAGAGGATCGACGATATCCGGTGAGAAGCAGGAGGTCCGAAAACTTCGGGCGAAAATTAGGATTAGGGCACCGACGAAGAGGGATCGGGTTCGAGGAAGGGGGCGGAGGGAGGGAGGAATGGACGGAGAGCTGGTTGGAACGAACCATATCATACCATTACACTTTGAGTGGGTGAGAGCGAACATATAACAGACAATAACGCTCTAAATCCAGCATACAAACTAAATATTGAAACTAAATATATATATATATATATATATATATATATATATATATATATATATATTTATATATATATGTATATGTATATGTATGTATATGTATATATGTATATGTATATATATACATATACATATATTTATATATATATATATATATGTATACATATATATATATACACATATATATGTATACATACATATATATATATATATATATATATACACATATATATGTATACATACATATATATATATATATATATATATATATATATATATATATATATATATATATATATATATATATATATATATATATATATATATATATATATATATATAAACATCTTAGATTTTTTTTGAAGAGTGCACTCATTTTCAGAATTTTTTAACTGTATTTTTTATTATCTAATACTTCACCAAGAAATCTATTATTTGATTCCTTTTTGAACGAGAAGAACCAAAGATATCATAAAAAGGAAGAAACATATTCAGTAACATATAGGAAGTGTACAGTAAGTAGGCAAGAAATAAAATCCAACATTGGATTTACCAATTAGGAAAAAAGTCGACACTAAGAGATACGGGTAAATTAGTATAGCGGTAAAAATTATATCGGTTCAAAACTTCATTGCGATTAAATCCGTTGCCAACGAAAAATCATTTCATAAAAGTATTAATTTTGAAAGCGTATGGAAGAGCGTAGTGGATGTAAAATAAGTAAAGTAGTTTACAGTAAAGTAAATTGCATAAGAGAAACACAAACCAGATTTTTATAGTGGTTCAGTCGTCGTAACCTACATCTACTTCGTTGATTCCTCTTTCGTGGAGGCCATCAGCATCTACTATCGGTATTCTTTCAATGGGCGAAGATCGACTACCCTTATACACCCCTCTTCTCCTTTTCATAGGTTTACGAGACAACATTTTACAACCCTCTTTTACAAGGTATCTCTCACACCTCCCTTAGAACTCTCTTTAAGCTTTGGGAGGATGGAACTCAACTTTCTAAGGTTTACAACTTTAGAATCATAGGGTTTTGCTCAATATTTCTTGCTTATCCATGCAGGAATTGCTGGGGTATTTATAGGCCCTGAATAGATTCAAATTTGGAGCCCAAAATTTAAACCCCTGAAATTTCAGGGTACGGGCGGTACCACCACCTGCACTGGGCAGTACCATCACCTACAACCTAACACTGGATGGTACCACCGCCCAGACTGGTGGTACCATCACCCAGATAGTCTCGGAGACTGAGTATAGGTGGTACCACCGCCTGACACAGTTTTGAAGACTATGCCACGATGGTTTCACTTGTTTGGTCACTATTTGGGCCTTTCTCTTAGCCCAATACAGTCCAAACTTGGCCCAACTGTCCCCTAATTAGGTTGGCTCAATTCTAATCCCTATTATGTGCTAACTATGAATTTTAAGATATTTACTAAGCTAAACAAAGTCTGTAAGTCTAGGTTTCTTTCGATGAGCTTCCAGCGATCTTCCGACGAACTTCCGACGATCTCTTGGCAATGTTCCAGCGGACTCCCGGCAAGCTCTTGGACTTTATGATGATCTTCTTAGCGAGTTCCGACAAGCTTCTTTGGCAAGCTCCAGGACTTTTCGGTCAATTTCGATAGAACTTCCGACGAACTCTCGAACTCCCAATGAAATCGTGTTCTTAACTCCGGGACTTCATTTTGTTTTATGCCTTGCTATTGTAGTTAATCCTACACATATAAAAACATACTTCGATCTAGACAATTATTACTAAGCATGAATCATATTGTCCGGCATGTCATTGGTCCATCGACGCCACGTCCGATTCTTCGACGCATCGTCCTCTCTTATGGCCTATTGCCTAATCGATCAGTTGACATCCGCAACTCCGATATCCTTGATGCAATTTTCGCTCTTCTTAGCCCGATGCTCGAATCCATGGCCCGAAGCCTTATGTCGATACGTCATCTGATCCTCCGGCTAGACATCCAATCTTCTGACATGTTCCACCGGCTCAACATGGTTCTTCCTACTTTAATTGTCTCATCCTGATCAAAGCATCCTGCGTCACTCAAAACACAGATCAATTCATAAACACTTATCAATTGATTTCATCATCAAAATCCGAGATTCAATATTACCATCTTAAATAGAAAATAAATTTAAAAACGAAAAATTAAAAATTTCATGATTAAAATAAGTAAAAATACTTATTTTAAATGATTAAAAATTATCATTTAGGTCTTTATAAGTCATGTTCAAGGTTTCTTAAAATTTAAGAATTTTTAGATTTTATTTTTATATAAATAATAATATCATATTGTGTTTTATATTAAATAATTGGTTTTATTATTTTCATAATTTTCTCATTGTTATAATATACTATTTTATCTCTAAGATCAAATTATATAATTATTTTATATTTTTTTGTTATATTATCGATAAATTAATAGTATTTATTTTTTAATATTATATAATTTGGCGATATAAGTTTTGGGTTAATTAAACCGACTTAATTGAATGGGTTTGAAAACAAGAGAAAAATGCGAAAAAGACAAGTGTAATTAAGTGTACTTTTATCCAACCGACACTATATAAGAAAATACCATGATGCATGTATATAATTAATTATACACTTAGGTGCCTTTTATAGGAAAAAGATAAAAATATAATAATGCATGTATCAAAAATCTCTCTAAATAAGAGAAAAATTAATAAAAGGAGTTATCTTTTTTTGCACTAGTCTAATATATAAGAATAGTAGTCTCTTGTTGTTTGGTTCATTCTGCACTAGCTTTGGTGTTGGATTCGGATACATGAGAAATCACGTACTATCAATAGCCACTGCACCGGTTGGTGAAGCTTACGATTGCGAAGCAAACCATCACAACCATGATCGGAATTGCCGCCTTGTTCATTCTTCTCCTCCACATCCTCTCTGCACTCTCCTTTGCTATTAGCTCTCATCTCTTCTTCCTACTCTTTTCCGCACCTGTTCTCGTTCTCAGTATCCTTTCTGTCACTCTCATCATCCATCTGTACTACCTTGGATGACTCGGTGCCAGAGAAGGCACTTAGTGATCGATAAGCTCATGGCCAGCCCTGGATTTTGCCCACTAGAGAAACGTGTTCTCGAGAGCTAAGAGCTTGTCAGCAATGCAGTTGATGCACTGTGAGCTATCTATAGATCGCGAGTCAACCGTGATCAGTGACTATATTGTTCTAAAGCTTCTGAATCGAAAAAACAAGTTGTCACTCAACTTGATTCTATATATGTTGCATCGTTGTTCTGAAGCCTACTTCTTTGATAGAACGCTTCTGCATTGTCGGCAATACTGTTGATGGAGAAGAGGATGTATAGAAATGCTATTGAGTGCTCTGGATTTCTCTCAAGCAAATCTAGAGAGGGGGTGAAAGAGGAATATACATGAAAGAATTCTTGAGAGAGAGTGACGGTCACGATGTTTGGCATGGGCTCTTGTGTCGTCGCATGCGTACGTCTGATGAGAAGGAAAAATGGGAAGCATAGATGCGTGGGTTTCGGGAGAAGGGGCGATTTGGGTTGAGAGTGCGACTGCTGGCTATGAAGAACAAGTGCTTGCTGTGAGAGTAGCATACGTACATGGATGAGAGTAAATCTGCTAGCCGTGAAGAACATGCGCAGCAGAACAGAATCATTAGAGATTCTACGTGAAAGCAATATTTTTTTCTCCTCCTCCTCCTTTGTCCTTCATAGTGATTTTAACTGTTAGTGTCAACATTTTTACGCCATGACCTCGGGCCGATACGGTTGAGTTCGGATCTGAATGATTGGAGATCTTCTTGAACGACCCTTGAGACTACCGAGGTAGTCGACCACGGTGGTCCGATTGCGACGAGGTCACTGTTTTCTCCGGGAGGGGACCCCTCGCCAGGACGTTCGGTGGGAGGCACTCTGTCTTCGTCCCTACGCACAGGTCGGGTCGAGAGAGTTTGGCCCGACCCCTTCGACGATCAAGTCAGTCGATAATCTCAGGGGGTTTTCCTTATTTGATCCCTCTTCATTCCGAACACGAGGGTTTTTATAGGGAAGGTCATCGTTTCCTGATGTGCTCGTTTGCAGGGAGCAGGGTCTTACTTTGGATAACGTCTGACACCGACATTAGAGTTGCATGAAGGACCGGACTCCTGCAAGATGACGATGTGCCTCGATCGACGTTTTGGTCTGCTTCAACCAGGTGCTGTCAGGTCAGATCGAGGCACGCAACCCCCGTAACTCCTCGATCTGCATGACCTAGGCTGGGAGCAGGTGACGTTAGTTCATGTCCCATCATTATTATTACCCTCATCACTAACCCTATTCTCCTATTCCATGCTGGCCGAGTTGTGGCAGGAGAGGAGCAACCAAAGAGAGAAGGAGAGGTGACCATGACTACTCTTCTCAGGCAACAAGAACTAACGAGGAGAGAGTGGTGAAGAGGAATCACCAGAAGTGGGAGCGTGTATTGATCGCGGCAACCTGCTTTATTGATCCTACAAGACGAATCAAGATGAGCGGTCGCTGCGCTTGCCGTCATGAAATCCACCAACGATTTCAGCTTCGTCACTGTCTCTTTAACATTCAAGAGCACTTGTCTTGCTCCCAAAAACTCATTAGACTCCTCAATTACATATATGTATGCTACTCTCACAGCAAATATATATTTTGGATCGGCATGTAACCTCGTGACGAATCTCATTTTTATCATTTCAAAACTTATAAAATCTAAAAAAAATATTTTTAAGGGTTTATAAATTCTTAGCTCCCCTACTCCTTCAACATTATGAGATTATATGCCATTATCAATGCTTTCTCCGATAAGAGAGCCAAGGACTAAAAGCTCTCATTCTAGTACCAATCTAATAAGTCAACATCTGATCAATCCATCATTAGTATATATAGACCCATGAGAAATTATCCGCTTTGGACATTGGTCATACTCGTATGATTTTACACTTTCAAAACTTATTAGCTCCTGCTTATGAGGGTAATAATAATTCAATAGACTTATAAATTATTAATTTTTTTACTCTTTAATCAATGTGAGACTAAATATCTTTATCAGTATTTTTAGTTATGTCTCCGAAGCCCCCATTTTTAACCCTTTCTACTTAATGTAGCATTTTCTTTTCAAAGAAAACAAACCCATACCCACTCTTTCGGTATTATCGTAATTACATAACTATTTATAATTTTAATTATAGACCCTAATTTCCATCATATATTAGTCGTCTTGCCTTCTTTTGGGTTTCCCTCGTCTTGTCGTCTTCCAAACTCACCTTCCTTTTCTCCCCTCTCATCAAGCGATCGATCCCGTTTTGGGAATCCGCGGTGGGTGATGGTCTTTTTCTCTCTCCCGATCACGTTCTCCTCACCAGAAACTAATCCCCTAAGCGATCCCGATCCTCGCAGCTCCGATTCTGCCGAGAAGTTCTTCCTTGATGCTTTGTTGTTAGCTTGGCTGCTGATGATCTGGGAGTTGGCGTGACAGAGATGTTCGTGAGCAGGCCGGCGGTGCAACCCGTGGAGGCGCCGTCTCCCGTAAATGCTGCCGAGAACCCGCCGAGGTTGAGGATGAAGGATATCCATGGCATGCCGGGGACGGCCGGCGGCCTCGCCCTGCGTCTGTCTCAGTTTGGGTTAGCGGTCGCTGCGCTTGGCGTCATGGAATCCACCAGCAATTTCGGATTCGTCACTGTCTTCTGGTAACTTGACGTCATGGATTTATACTTCTTTTTCGATTCAGAGTAATTTTTATGACAATGTTGGAGTTTATTTCTTGCCTGGTTATTGTGGGCTTCTTATTTGTTGCTGAATACTTTTCTTCCTTAATTATGTAATCTTTGGTACTGCCCGTCTAAAAAGGAATCAACTAATAGATTTGTACTTGACTGAGGAAAATATGACCTAAAATTATGTTTTCTTGTTGCATGATGTAAAATAAGAAAATGATAACACCTTAGGATCAAACACGGTGTGCTGCTGAATTCCAATGTTTTATGTGAACAAAAGCTAGAAATGGGTTTTGTCAACGTACTGGCAGGCCTATACAGAGAGAACTGACAAGAAGAGATGCGATGTTTAATTGATTGAATTCATTGCATATGTTTAAGAGATGAAGTAAGTAAACAACTTTTAACAAGGAAGATATTTTATTCTGTTTAACTCTTATATGTCACTGAGATGCCCCTCTCGCAGCAGGATCACTTCAACAACAAAGTCAGAAGCATCAGTGTGCCTCTGATTTTGTCGTGACTAGTAAGAAACACCTTGTCATAGATAAGAAGTCCCAAATTGCGATAGGTTGCTCTGAAGAAGTATAATTTGAGTATGTCTCGTCAGTCTCATGCTGAGTTCTTATGGTACTAGAATTCCTTTTGTCACTACTATAAGATCATAAAAAAAAGAGTGGAAGTTCAAGGCATCATCATGCTCCAAGTAACTCCTTTGTTTATTCAACCGTGTTTCCTCTTCAATTCTTTGTAGCATGGATGTATTTTGGTATTTATTTCAACTTGTCCATTTATTCATAGTTTCGATAGCCCAAAAACTCCTCATATGGCATTAGGAAAGATATTCTTCCGGTTTATGATGCCTAGCAACCTTCTAATTAAGGAACCACAGCAATATTTTCTTGTCATTGTTTTTCTTAAATGTTCATGTCTCCAATAATTTAGCCTGACTGATAAATGGTAACCCTGTTGAGAGCAGAAGCTATGAGGCTGGGACAAAGATGTAGGTAAACAGTAATGAGTGTAAGGATGCCCATTTGCAGGTGACCAAATTAGTCTTAGTATTGCTGAGTTATGATGAACGACTGGTTGTTCTGTTTTCAAATTACCTTATTAGTTTTTTAACCTCTATAATGTTATTTGACTCTCTTTTTCTTTTTTGAGTCTTTGATGATTGTAAAGTTTGCTTTTATATTCATAATTTGAAACCCAAGAATTTTCTCTATAAGATGCCTTGTTTAGAGTACTCCATTCATAATACAGATTGCTGTCATCCACGTATGTATGCTACGTATCAATCGTAAGCTTGATCAGGAAAGATTTCCAAAAGCAGCCACTTTCAAGTTAATATGAGGTTTCGATGTGTGTCATGATTACTTATGTCCTTGATCTCACAAAATTGATGCACTGCTGAACTTGCAGCTGCTTTTACGAGGATTGATGATGCCTGTTGTCAACTCTACTGTCTTTCTTTTCACTTAATTTGCAAATTAGTGGTTGTCTGGAAAAAAATCATGACTACTGAATGATGAATGCTTGTTGGATAGACAACTCAGGTAGCAGTATGCATTACGTGTGATCTACAACTCATAGTTAAAGAAATTATGACCTGCAACTTCTTTGGGACTCTCTTTTGATTGCTTAATTATGATGCTGCTTGAAGATAGTTAGCATGGGCATGTCTGCTGAACTGCAATTCTTAATCTCTTGAAGTAATTTGTTCCATATTCTGCAGCTATCTGATTGCAGCAGCCATCACGCAGAGCTTGTGGAGTATCTCATTAGCTTTTCTGGATATATATGCTCTTCTAGTCAAACGCTGCTTGCGGAATCCCCGAGCTCTGTGTATATTTACCATTGGGGATGGGGTAAGGAAATTGCTCAGGTTCTGGATGCATGTTAGCTTTATGTTTTCATTTTAATTAGGGTTGACTTTTTTCATGTAGAAAAGTATCTGGGTGCATGTCACACATTTGACCGTATAAATCCACTGTCAGTGTCACAGAAACAAAATTGTACTTTTGAGAATCTCTTATCTGGAAATCGGGTATGCATGAATTAGTTCATCTGTGAGCACAAATCATTTATAACTTTAGACTTCAGCAAGTTTGAAATCTCTTATTGAAACCAAATATCATTTACATACGAGTTTTCATGTAAATATTCAGGCAGAGGACAATACTTGCTCCTCCTTTGTTTTGCCTTTTTATGATTAGTCATGTATTATTTTCTCATGCAGATCATATCCACACTGACATTTTCAGCTGCTTGTGCATCTGCCGGCATTACAATTCTGCTTCGTGGTAATGGCAGCATATGCTCACATGAGCACTGCACAAGCTTTGAGACTGCCATCGCCATAGCCTTCATCAGTTGGTTTGTAATCTGCCCATCGTTTCTCTTGAACTTTTGGCAATTGGCATCAAGTTGAATATAAGAATTCAATGTTCATAGTCGCCTATTTCGCCCCAACAGTCAAAAGTTCCCATTTCTGTCATTTTCATAGTATGACGACAAGAGAGTGAATTATGCAAGGCATCAGATTGAATATAGATAGTTTCATGTTCTTCATTCTCTCCATCTGTTGTTGATTGGAAATTAGCCTTTTTTTTTTGTTCCTCTTAATCATGCAGTATATGATTTCTTGCTATGCACTTAGCAAATGATGAGATCTGCATCCATTCATACATTCCGACGTGTCCATCTGAGAAACGTACACCGACCGCAGTCAAAGAGACGAGCTTGTTGAAAGTTAAACGTGGAGTGTCGGATCATCTTAACCCTCTACTTTTATTTGGATGCAAATGAAGATTTCAACTGTCGAGCCAGACTTCAAGCATCAGACATTGACAGAAGAATGGCTAGGACGAGGCCGAGGTGCTCGAAATCCTCCCTTGATCTGCTACCTCTCTTCTTCTTGCGGTTGATCTTCTTCTGCCATGCCCAGCAGCAGTCGTACACGGGCAACGAGCTGTTGAACTGCTTCGGCGCCAATGACTCCTCCAATCTGGGCTATTCCTGCCATGGCGCGACGCATCACTCCTGCGCCTCCTACCTCACCTTCCGATCCCAGGACGCCTACCAGACCCCGCAAGAGATTGCAGACCTGCTCGGCGCCGATGCCGCCAGCGTCGCCGCCATCAACGGCATCGAAGACACGACCTCGGCCGTTCCCCAGGGCGAGCTGGTCCTCGTGCCCACCACCTGCTCGTGCTCTGGCTTATACTACCAGCACAACGTCTCCTACACCGTGAAACCCGGTGACACCTACTTTACCGTCGCCAACAACACGTACCGGGGACTTTCCACCTGCCGGGCGCTCATCGCCCAGAATCCCTACGACCCCATCAACATCTCCATCGGCGTCAGGTTTGTAGTCCCCCTCCGGTGCGCGTGCCCCACCGAGGACCAGGTTGCCGGCGGCATCAAGTACCTGCTCACGTATCTAGTCACTTGGGGCGACGATCTCTCCTCGATCGCCGGCCGGTTTCATTCCGAGTTATTGTTCCTGTTGATGTATCCCAACAACCTGACGGCCAACGCTACCCTCTACCCCTTCACGACTCTGTTGGTGCCCCTCGGAGAAGAGCCCACCAGGGTCTCCGAACCGGCCGCATCGCCGCCGCCGCTAGCTGAGGCAAGTGCTACAATAACTAATACTAATCTCCGAATCAAGTTGTCTATCCGATTCTTTGATGTCTAATAATATGCATAGTGAGGGGGTATTCGACGTGCATGCATGCCTCAAGTCGTCGGTTTGGATCTGCTTTGCTCCTATTTTGTAGCTAACCATACAAAATTATCATCTCTTCTAAATCTTTAGGATTTTATTGAAGTACTTTTGATGTTTTTGCCATTAATATTTCTTATTGTTTGAAATCAAATTTTACAACCTTAGATAATAGTTCTAAAGAGGTGGTAGGAGCAAGGAACACTGAAGGTCTTTGTGCATTGATTTCTTTCTGAATTTTTGGTGTCAATGCAAATTATTATCTTTCAGAAGTGGAAGTTGGTGCCCACTAATGATGCACTTCAATCCTTCTCCAAAGTGGCTTGAACTAGAGTAACGAGTCAGTGAAAATTATCAAAGAGTTTAATATGTATTGTGCAAGCTATATAAGCTCCTTGTGGATCTGATTGATGAAAAGGATTCTTTGAAGTAGTAGCATCTTATGAACATTGTGCTTTTTATTGTTTCGTTACTCTTCTTGCCCTTTCAGTTTAGCTTAAGGATACTTCTACCTAAGTGAGAAAGATAATGTAATTCTAAAATAGTTTAACTTAGATAAAAGAACCGATCATGATAATATTTATTTTTTTGTGTAATATTAACCCTCCCCAGATGTCGTATTAGCAGGAGACTCGTGTACTGGATATATCTTCTATATCCCCAGATGTCGTATTCACTTTTGTGCTGAAGAGTTTGCTTTGCTGATAGGATCAATGATGACATATTTGATAGACTGTTTGTCACTTGATATTTAGGAGTTATGTGATTATATTCTTACGAAAATAGGATCAATGATAATACATTTGATCGACTGTTTGTCATTTGATATTTAGGAGTTATGTAATTATATTAATGGTATTACATTTGATGGATTGTTTGTCATTTGATATTTAGGTGTTATGTGGTTATATTCTTACAAGGATAGGATCAATCGTAACACATTTGATAAACTGTTTGTCATTTGATATTTAGGAGTTATGTGGTTATATTCTTACAAGGATAGGATCAATGGTAATACATTTGAACTGTTTATCATTTGATATTTAGGAGTTACGTAGTTATATTCTTAGGAGGATAAGATATTTGATGAACTGTTTGTCATTTGATTTACAAGAATAAGAATGCATTTGATAGTTAGACTAGACTTTTATGAAAAGTTGCGTGGTTATATTCTTACAAGTACAAGACTATCTCTGTTCATGTGGTTATATTCTTACGAGGAAAAGAATATTATATTTTCCACCAATGAATCATTGATCATCTGGTGTTGTGGGGGGAGACTACGAATTGGCTTCAGCCATAAATATTTAGGAAATGCCGATCTATATCTTTAGTGCAGCTTTGTTGTCTTCCTTTCATGAGTATATCTTGATGAAACACAATCAGCTAGGCTCAAAGATTGCAGTTTTCTGGTGAGAACACTTATAATTGTTGTTCAAAATTGTGATATTATCCTCAAAACTAGTAATCTAATTTTGAGATGAAAGATAGAGACATCAACTAATGTAATGCCTCATGTCAACTTACATTAAGCGGATCAAAAGAGCAACACAACTCTGAGGACCAAAAGAAACCAACACACAGAAGGAAAAATATGGACTGCTGCCAACATATCAGAAATAATTGCTGAAAAGCAGTAACATTTCCAGCCTTGGAAGATTGAGGTAATGATGTGCAGATTTGAGATCCATTTTTATTTTATTTTATTGGGAATCTGATCAGATAACAATATTCTGTGACTCGTTTAAGGCGTAGAAAGAAACAAGTTTTGAGTCAGCAGAACAGAAGCTTAAAGCAAACTAAGAAATTTATATCGTAATGTGGACGATGGAGGAAGCGAGGGGGGCGGAGGCTTTAGGACTCCCACCTTCTTCTAGGGCTGCTGCTGGGCGTCGATGTATCCGGCGTCCACCAGCACCTTCTCCCTCTTGGCGATCTCCAGATCGTGGTCCACCATCATCTTCACCAGGTCCTGGAACCCGACCTTGGGCTTCCACCCCAGCGCCTTCCTAGCCTTGGTGGAGTCGCCCTTGAGGCTGTCGACCTCGGCGGGGCGGAAGTACTTGGGATCGATCACGACGTGGTCCTTCCAGTCCAGGCCCACGTGGCCGAAGGCGGCCTGAAGGAACTCCTCCACGGTGTGGGACTCCTCCGTGGCCACCACGTAGTCCCCGGGCTCGTCCTGCTGCAGCATCATCCACATGGCCTCGACGTAGTCGCCGGCGAAGCCCCAGTCGCGGGCGGCCGAGAGGTTGCCGAGGTAGACCTTGGTCTGGAGACCGAGGCGGATGCGGCCCAAGGCGCGGGTGATCTTGCGGGTGACGAAGTTCTCGCCGCGGCGGGGGCTCTCGTGGTTGAAGAGGATGCCGTTGCAGGCGAAGAGGCCGTAGGCCTCGCGGTAGTTGACGGTGTACCAGTGGGCGGCGACCTTGGCGGCGGCGTAGGGGGAGCGGGGGTGGAATAGGGAGGACTCCGACTGGGGCGGCGGCGTGGAGCCGAACATCTCGGAGGAACCGGCCTGGTAGTAGCGGATGGGCTTGGGGGCGCAACGGACGGCCTCCAGCAGGCGGAGGGCGCCGGTGCCGACGACGTCGGCGGTGTAGTCGGGGATCTCGAAAGAGACGGCGACGTGGGACTGGGCAGCGAGGTTGTAGACCTCGTCGGGGAGCAGGGCGTCGACCCAGCGGCGGAGGGAAGAGGCGTCGGAGAGGTCGGCGTAGTGGAGCTTCATGCGGGCCTTGGCGGCGTTGTGGGGGTCGACGTACAGATGTTCCAGGCGGGCGGTGTTGAAGTTGGAGGACCGCCGGATGAGGCCGTGCACCTCGTACCCCTTCCCCAACAGGAACTCCGTCAGGTACGACCCATCCTGCCCGGTGATGCCCGTGACTAGGGCCACCTTACGCTGTTCTCCCGGCACGGGGCGCGGCACCACCCCGCCCCCGATCTGGGTCGGCGACGGAGGCTGCGGCGCCTCCCCGTTGCCGTTCTCCTCTTTCTTGTCGACGCCGGTGTTGGATCCGTAGGACGACATTGTGGCAAATGCAGTGATTTGGTCGAACGAGTGGTGGCCTTCTAGATCTGGCGAGGGGAGAGGCAATATATAGGAAATAATGCTAATAATAAACAATAATACGGTGTGCTGGCTCGCCGGACTTGGCAAGCAAGAGTGGGGGAATGGGAAGTACAAGTTGGGCCGAGAGCGGAGGGAAGGTGGATCGCCACTTCGCTCCACATTGGCAGATTAATTACAGTGCTCTTACAACTTGCAAAATAATAATAATAATAATTTTACCTTATAATATAATTATCAGGTTAGCCATGGTTTATAGATGCTATTAAGAAACAATATGTCATTGAGATGTTATCAAGATGAGAATATTAAGGTAGATGTATAAAAAAAAAAAAATTCATCCATATAAAATTATTTAAAAAAGTAAATAGGTAGGATATTAATATATGTCGTTCAAGTTCTTTTTGTGTATTTATAAATCACTAGTAATCATAGTGAAGCTTTTGACAAGTGCTGATTTCAAGGATGCACCTTTTAACTATAAAATCATATATATATAGTGTTTTGGTATCCATAAAAATGTATAAATATGATATTTTGGAATAGGGAAAAGAAAAAGGGGAAGAGGAGTCCGAAACTAATGCCCCAAAATGGTTGACTTTGACCCCTTGGTAATTAGGCCACCTGTCACCGTGCGTTGGGAAACGCAACGTTGACTTGATCTTAATTAAGCGTGAAAACAGAGGGCTAGTGCATGGTTTCTACTGTCTCTCTCTCTCTCTCTCTCTCTCTCTCTCTCTCTCTCTATATATATATATAGAAATATAGGGAGTTTTCTTTAGGTCACAAATTACTCGGGAAAGAAAAAGCAGGAGGTGATCGGCGCGGGGTTGACGCATCGCCATTCGTGCCGTAGGAGGCGGCGCACACGAAGCTTGGGCGGGTGCGCAGCTCATGCACCGCACGTCGGGGGGGATTGCCGACCGGAGAAGGGACACACAAGAATTGTGCTTCTTCAACGAGAAGGAAGCACATGATTCCAACGTGCCGTGTCGGTGGATGGCAATAATGCGTGCCAGTAAACGTGCGGTTACGGGAATAGGGACGGATCTGCCCAATTCCACACAACATGAACTCTCTGACGGTGTTGAAGCATGTGGCTGCTGCCTTGGAGATGCAATCGTATTAGATGGCAACACTTTGACTTGCAAGATGCACGCTTAGCTGGGAGCAAAGGACATCATAGGTTAAGAGCAAGGGACCCAACTTAACCATTGACTTCACTCATCACTTGGACTAAACTTTCTAGGTTGGGGAAGATGGATGTCTAGGTCAAGAACAAGGGATCCATCATGGGTTGACCGACCCTCTTGCCCCACCAATTAGGCCCGCCTCACAATGTCCATTTGCATGTTGCATCCAGTTAGGTGTGTAAAAGACTTTTGATGCATTTGACACATGAAAAATAACTAATTTCTGTAAGATGCATGAATTCAAGATTAAAAAAAAAAACACATATGAATCATTAGACATAATCAAGATATTTTCATTTTAGACAAAAAAAATATGTGACATATCTACTTGTAACAAAAAGACATAAAGCACTGTGTAACCATTGTGTGGCTTTGTGATGTGCCCAAAGATATTTTACATATAATGTATTCTCATGGAACAAAAAAATATCTTATGCATCCTATGCAACCAAATTGTTCCTCTTTTATTTAGATTTTTTTTTTTTAACACAAGCAACATAGATTAAAATTTGAAATAGAGATTGTGCTTTGAAATGATATGACTAATATTTTTGATAAATTAAGATGCCACATGAGGAATTCAACATGTCATGCAAAACTACTAGACATGCTACAATAATATAGTAACTAATGAAAATATATTGGCATTAAATCAATGGTTATAAAAATAATATTTTATAGGGTAATCTCACTAGGTATGTCATCACTCTAAACACATTAGACTAGATTCAAGCTCAAAGTGGGATATAAGATATTTTGTGCTCTCAAGAGAAAATCTCACTTGTCTTAGACTCCTACTTTATATCCTCTCACGAAGCACTCCTTTTCATTCAGATTCAATGAAAAATAATTAAATCTGATTAATTTTATCATGTCAAGTTAATGACTAAAATTTTTATCTCTTTGTCATGTTAAAATTTTTCATAAATTATTATGAGTGAGGATTATGATATACATAATATGGGTTTATTGTTATTCTCGTAGGTCTCCTTTTACCATGGTATTGCCTTGCGAATATAAAGATCCAATAGATTGTTTGAAGGTGAATTCATTAGATTGTTTGAATGAGAGAGAAGAAGCGACAGAAATTGGAACAGAAATATCATTTGATTCAAAAATTTCTGATCTCTAGTCGACCTCTCAATATTAAGTTATGACCATATGTCAGGTTTAAGAATCAATTTTCTTTTTATAAGGGCTAAAAACGAATTACTTATTTTGGTTTGGAGGGAGATCTTTCGTATCTTTCGAGATCTACCCTACAATATGGAGTCAAAAAGCCAAAATAAGTAATTAGGCCATTGTGTTATGGTTGCTGATGGAAATTTCAAGATCGAGATAATTGTGTAGAACAAAGAAGAACTTATTTTGGATCTTAACTCGAGTTCTTTAGGTGTTATACTCATCTTGTTTAGATAAGTGATGTGATAAAAAAGAATTTTATATATGAACAAATACTAGTGGATAAGTAGCGGAATTAAATGAAAATTATAATTAAATAGGGCACCAAGATTTATATGGAGAACCTCTTTAATATGAAGGATAAAAACCATATAGCAAGCCAGAGAAAATCCACTATAAAAATAATGAATATACAAATCTCGAAATCTCTTATCAAAATCCAATTAACAATCATAAGAGGATAACATGAATATAAGGATTACGTCACTATGTATAATATTCAAAATCTCCTCAAGTGATTACAACAAGAATCCATTGCAAATTTGATATAACCTAAGGTGAGAACACTGCTTGAATGATTGAGAATACTCTTTGTGTTATCCTTGTCTTTTTTCATTTTCTTCTTATCTTATTCTTCTACCCTCAACTGCCACAATTACTTTTCCCTTTTTCTCCATCACGTTTATAACTGTCGTTGCTCTTTTTTTTAGCCCTAGTCGCTAAAAGCCTCTTGGTTGAAAGAGTTAGGGTCTATGTTAAAAGAGAAAAATATTTCAATGATTGTAAGTTATGAGTTATTAAAATCCACTATGGGTTGAATAATGAGCTATTTGCCTAACAATCACCCCCTTCAGCCATAAGAGAGGCTATCTCATGACTCTTCAATGTGAAGCTATGTCAACTAGTTGTTAATACATTTCTTGTCTTTCTTTCGGTAAGATCTTTATCAACATGTATGCTCCGTTATCATTTGTGTAAATTTTTTGAAGTTTCAATTGCTTCTCTTCAAGTACATTTTAAATCTAATAGTATATAATATTTATATTTTTTTGACTTAGAATGAAAGGTCGAGTTCCTATATAAATGGATGACGCTCTTACTATTACAATGCATCACATAGTTTTTCTATTTTAGTCATAATTATTATAAGAATTCTTTTATTCATAATATTTCTTTACACTTCTATAGTAGTAATATATTATGCCTATGATGGAGAAACCAATACACCTTTGTAATTTAGATTACTATGACATAACTCCCCTTACAAAAGTTGGTACAAAACATGATATAGATTTCCTCGTATCAATATTTATTGTCATATCTACATTTATATAATATATCAGGTGATTCACCTTCAAAGCTTAAATAAAGTTTAGAGTTTCATTTGAGATATCTAAAAATCTACTTTACTATTGCCCAATGCTTTTTGCCCGAATTTGTAAGAAATATACTAATAACACTCATTGTATATGTGATGTCTGAACTCATACATACTATTGCGTACATTAAACTTTCGATTACTGAAGCATAAGGAACTTTTTACATTATTGAGCTTCCATTACCCTCTATGAGATCTGCTATCAAAGTCTTCGTCATATAGTCTTCCAACTAAAATTAAATTCAACCTCAAGTTAACCACATGCCTCATATCTTTAAGCATTAACTTGTAACCAATGTTGGTTTTTATGTGGATATCGCCTATGTTGATAATGTTTGTTGTGCTATTATTGCCCATCTTGATAATATCAAAATTTTTAGACTTGTAGGTTGTAAAAAACTCCCTCCATGGTGTAGCCTAATAAGAAGCACCTATGTTAATCACCCACTCGAGATCCTGACACACACAAGAAAAAAATAGCATCAAAAGTAAATAAAATCAAATAGTCACCACCATACATTGTAACTGTGGTATTATTTTTTGACTTTATAGGCTCTACTTCTTTTTTCTTTTTTTTTTATTTTTCTTAGGTTGCTTGCATTGATTCTTGTAATATCCTTTCGTCATAATTGTAGCAAATAATATATTTTCTTAATCTTGATTTGCTTCTACCCATACGTGAACCGCTTCTATCACTTTGACATTCATTTATTCTCTCAGTTAAGTGCTTATAAATTAATCTGAGATATTATTGAATTTTTTTTTCTTAACTTCTTATTCAATAAACTACTTGTTACTTGAATTATAGTGATAATATCATTTGGCGTAGAATTACTGAATGAAACCACTAGTGTCTCTCAACTTTTTGATAATGAATTGAGAAGTAAAAATACCTGTAACTCATTATCATGATACATTTTCATAATTGATAACTTATTAGTAATACTCTACATTTCATTCAAATGCTTAACAATAGAAGCGCCCTCTTTATATTTCAAATTCATAAGTTTTCTGATCAAGAAAGTTTTATTGTCAGTCATTTTTCTCTCATAGAGACATTCCAACTTTTTTCAAAGAGAGTATATAGAACTTTCAGTAGAAACATGGTGAAAGACACTATCATCGAGCCACTGTAAAATAAACTTGATCGTTTTTCGATCTAACCTCTTTCACTTATCATCTGTCATAGTTGCAGGCTTTATACTATCCCCTTGCAAAGGTCTATATAAATATTTGCAATACAAGATATCTTACATTCTTAGTTTCCATATCATCCAATTGTTTCTGTTCAAACTAATCATGCGAGAAACATTACCGGCCTCCATGTTCGAACACAAAAAAATTAAATACCACCAAAACCTTGCCCTAATACCAATTGATGGGATAAAAAAGAACTTTGTATATGAACAAATACTAGTAGGCCGTAATACGTAATGAAATTAAATAAAAATTATAATCAAATAGGACACTAAGATTTACGTGGAAAATCCCTCCAATGCGAAGGGTAAAAATCATGAGGTAAACAAGATAAAATCCACTATTAAAATAATGAACATGCAAATCTTAGAGTTTCTTGTCCAAAACTCAAGCAACAACCATAAGATAATAACAAGGATACAAGGATTACATCATTGTGCATAATATCTAAAATCTCCCCAAGTAATCATAATAAGAATCCACTATAAATTTGATATAACTTGAAGTGAAAATATTGTGTGAATAATTGAGAACAACCTTTGTGTTATCCTCGTCTTCTTTTAATTTTTTTTTTCTCTTATTTTTCTGTCCTCAACTATCACTATTGTATTTTTTTTTCTCAACACCATGATAGTAGTTACTTTTTCTTTTTTGTCTAACCCTAGCAGTAAAAAGCCTCTTGGTTGAAAGAGTTAAGTTTAGGTTAAAAGAGAAAAAAAAATTTAACTATGGACCATGGATTGTTATAGGTTGAATAACGAGGTATCTGACCAACAAGTTATTATTATATACATAAGGTTAGATGACCAACAACAAGTTAAATGCATCTAACTCTAAATACGTTATTATTTTTAGTCTCACGTTGAAAGTAAGAGAATAGATATTATTATATACATAAGGTTAGATGAACCTATTATCATTAATTTAGAGTAAAGTATTTTGGATTGTCTCAGGCATATCAAATTAATGTGTGAGTTCTCTGACTTGGTTATTACAAATGATATCAAACTTAGACTATTGACCTGATTAAGTTTAAAACAACTATTTGATTGCAAGAACTCAGAACACCATATATGTGAACCCAAAAAGGAAGTCATCATCACTACTTCTTTCTAAAGTGCACTCCACCATCATTAAGACAGCTTTATTGCTTAGCTTCATGTGTGTTTCCTTATCATTAAAGGCTGTTCCATTCATCACCTCTGGTTGTCCAATTGAGTCCCTCCTCATCATTGTCTCTATTGATTGACCAATTCCATATCATCAGCCAGAGCTAGAACTCCATTTATGTAGAGCTCATAATATAATCTAATGCTTCTGAGACACAGAAGAAGCAATCATGATTGTTGTCCAAATGTTCTTAAGCTTTTCTTATCCTCATACCTTTCTCCTCGATGCACATATCGGAATTAGCGAATATATTACTATTATCTCGGGCTTAGTTCGATGATTCAAATTACAATATCATCATCTTGAGAAGGTATTTTGATTTAACAGTGGTGTATCTAACCATTAGATAATTATTTTCTTGCCCTCACAAAATGTTCTTCTTTATTTCTCCTGTTCTCATAATAATATCCTTTGTTTGTTTTCCTCTATTATTAGGATCATGTGTTGTTGATAATGTCATAGAAAATAATGCAAGGTTTCACTTATTTTCACTTCAATTATTTCATAAATTTCATCAGTAGTTTTAATTTTTTATTTCTATCCATTCTAGACCCAATCTCTTGCATAAATCTAGGTTAGATCAGAGAGAGAGAGAGAGAGAGAGAGAGAGAGAGAGAGAGAGAGAGAGAGAGAGAGAGAGGTGTTTTGGATGAGTCCAAACCCCACCAAGCACTATGCACACAAAAATCTAATCATAAAACGAGTGTTGAGATTTGTATCATGTCTAATATTCATCCCACATCTTCCTCAAACAATGGGTTAGTGAGAGAAGAAGAAGAAGAAGAATCGATGGAGATGTCACCACGTTGCTTGCTAATGCACCAACATTTGGTGGAATCAAAGATGATCAAAGTATTTTGATATGGTTGGTGAAGAAGGTCAAAAGGTAAACACTCTAAATAGTACTACCAACTCCTACGACATGCTTTCCTCAAAGCCGAGGAAGGAACGCATGTTATGGCCATCATTACGATGCTAAAGCAAAAGAGAGCTTCCCCTCCTCCCCCCAAAGCCACTCCTCCACAAATAGTTAATCCATTGGGGTTTTGAGGCTCCTTGAATTTTGGGTTGAATCAATATTAATTTTTGAATGCTTTGACATTAATACTTGTTTCAATTATCACCACAAATTGAAATCTTAGATTATGTTCATTATTTCGATCAATTCAAAAATAATAAAAAAATTATTTTAACATCATACATAAATATATCATTTTAAAAAAATATTTTCTCATTAAATTAATTATTATAAAACCAATATCATATAAAAGAGTCTTTCGAGTTCATCTTCGTTTTGAGCTTACTAAACTAAAATTAAAAATATCTTTCGAGTGTTTTTCATCCATAATCAATAAATCATAATCGATTTGATAGAAAGATGCACACGACGACGCAATCTTCATATTTTTTTTTCTCTTCTAAATATGATAATACTTAAAAAATAAATGATTTTACTACGTCACATTAACGATCAATATTAATCATATGAAATAGTTATTTCTCGCTTGCATTCAACTAAATGATATATAAATCCAATTCTAAATCATCTCAATAGAAAATTGTAGGAATCTTGATCGATTGCCAATGCACATCCAATGCCTTATGTTATTGATGATTCATCTATTAATCTTAATTAGGAAAACAACATTACAATTTCTTGATAGGGTAATGCTCGACCACTAACGGGAGATGATAGGGGCAGTGGGGTCATTTCACACACGTTCGTGCCGTTGGAGACGCTGCCAAAACTCCTCGGCGCTTCGGTGCCACTCGAGATGAATTGAGCCATCGAGATTCAGATATTAACGGAAGTGCCATCTGCGAGCCAAAGCCTGCAGCGTGTGGTGGCACTCGTTGTAATTTTCTCGAAAGACGACGGCTTTTGCCTTTCTTGCGGTCTTTTATTCCTTCGGAGAGGGAGGTGGAGAGCGTGGTGTCGACTGGGTCCGCAAGTTTGAATCTTCGGCGGAGCAAGACCCTGATTTCTCGCTTGGAAGGCAGCGCTTCGAATCCCCAAAGGTCCGCGGCCGGTGGAGATTGAGGTCAGGGCTCGGGTCTTCGATTTGAACGACCTCCGTTTTTCCGCTTCTTTCGTCGTGTACGCTTGCTTGAAGAGGAGTCGGTTTCAGGTCCTGATTGATTCTCTGGGATGCTGTTTTTCCGTCTTGATTCTTATCGAAAATTTGATTTTTGTGAGAAAGATGCGTTTTTTGACTCCGGAATCGCTCTTTATGGTGCTAGATTGTGGAATCTTGGATTCCGGTGGTGTGTTTCCGTGGATTTGGGGGCTTCTTGATTGAGCTGTCGGCTAATGCAATGGCTCCTATGGTCGTTCGAAGCTCGCTGGAGATAATGCTGGATGCCATCAGGCAGAGGGATGAGCGGCCCAAGGATCTGCCACCTGCTTTGCCTGTTCGGCCAACCTCGAGAGGGCGGCTGCCCACTTCGAAACGGTCGTTGCCTGTGAATCTTAAGCTTGAAAGTAGTGCAGCCAGAAGCTTGTTGACCAAATCCATGAACTGGGAAGACAAGAAAGAGGAGCAGACACGAAGGAGTGGTATCAATGTGGTGCTCAAAAACGAAGTTTTTGGAAGCAAGATCATTTCAGATGTGGAGCAACTGGTAGAATCTGCATACATTAAGATGCCAAACCTGGTAAGCTACGAGGAAAGAGTTCAGGTTGCTGATGGCACAGATTTGCCACCACTAGTTGTGACAAATAATAGTATAGACTGTGGTGGTACCATCAAATATGCCATGAACGAGGTAATCACTGTTGCTTGTTTATAGTGTTATGTGCACATATTACCAATGAGTCAACTATATTAGCATGATTACTGCGCAATATAATAAGAAAGTAACCTATAAAGCTGTAAAATTGTTGAGAATTAGAAGATGTTATAGATTATATGTGTTTTTGCATTTTACTGCTAATATGTTGTCTCATAAAAAGATGTAGGAGCATTTTAGGAAATGACATAAATAGGAGAAACTACTGAGTTTGTTTCAACTATTATTTCTAATTTGTTTACAATAATTTTCTCATAATTGCCTGTCTCATAGGCTTATGCGGATCCAATTTAAATTACTTGTCAGTGAATTGAGTTTGCTAATGTGCCAATATAATAAGAAAGTAACCTACAAATCTGTAAAATTGTTGAGAATTAGAAGATGTTATTATTAGATTATATGTGTTTTTGCATTTTACTGCTAATATGTTGTCTCGTAAAAAGTTGTAGGAGCATTTTAAGAAATAACAGAAATAGGAGAAACTATTGAGTTTGTTTCAACTATTATTTCTAGTGATTGTTTTTGCCAATTTGTTTTTAATACTTTTCTCATAATTGCCTGTCTCATCAGCTTATGCGGATCCAATTTAAATTACTTGTCAGTGAATTGAGTTTGCTTGAACTTGGATGAAAAAATGGTATACATCATTGACAAGCAATCATCCATAACAATCAGTTAACATATTTTCTATCGGGTCCTTTTATCTTCTGGCATTACAAGATGTCTTTTACTTTCAGCTTTATCTCGTATATAATTGCCACAGGTTGCTGGATTAGGAGATGCTGGAAATCAAACATCGCAGGGTATCCTCTGGGTTCAGAAGAACTATCGTGGTGTTCGGGCTCGTTCTCGCTATCAACAGCTGAAGAAGGGTGCAACTACACTGCAATCATGTACGTGCATAGTATAGAAAACTCCGCAATTTGCTTTTCTGAAGCTCATATATCTTTAAGCAAACTTTATATAACACTAGATAATCTAGCAGCCTAACAGTAGGGCAATGTTATATTTGCACTTGTCTCAATCGATGCTTTTATCTGGTTAAATGGATCTTAGAGTAATCCTAGATGCTTTTATCTTCTTTTATGTCAAAGACAGAAGCCATTTTTTCTCTACGGAAAGGTTCCACTGATCCTAAATGTTTTTATTGGAAATGTGTGCTAAAAAAACAGTTGTAAGAGGTGAAAGAGCAAGGCATAATTTTGAATTCTTGATGAAGAGATGGAGGGCAGCTGTTTTTATCCAAAAGCATGTGAGGCTGTGGCTTGCTAGAACTGTGTTCAAAAATCAGCAGAAGGATATCATATTTTTGCAGTCCGGTAACATATTCATACATTTCAAGTACATTTTCTTTTTTGCTTTTGGATATTTGCCCTGATCATGAATTTTCACTCTTCTGCAGTTATTCGTGGTTGTCTGGACAGGAAGCATTTTACGCTCTTAAAGAAAGTGGAGGTGTCAAAGGTCATTCATGTTAAGGTACTTTATTCCAGTTTCATGGACTAATACTGATCACTAAGGATGATGTTGTGCATTTGTTTGATTTTGTTTTCCCTCGTTCTCCATAGAAATTATTCATCTTCTGGTTTTTTGGGCTAGGGTTTCTGGTTAAGTTGAAAACATTATTTCAAATTACTATGTAAACGATGAAGCTATTCAGTGCCGCAAATATCTGGATGCAAACTTTCGTATTTTTTTGCAAATGGCAAATGTTTTTAATGTCCTTTTTTGAACTATTGGCCACTGCAGTGTTGTTTCTTTAGATCCAACTAAGCAGTTGACTTTGATCAAGATTTAGAGATTGCAACTTATATGTATATTTGTGCTCCCTGTTAAAAGGGTTGGAGTTTCGTCTTGCAGGACACCAACAACAATGAGCCTCCTCAGATTCACCCCTCTATTCTGGCCGAATTTAAGAGTCAGATGAGCAAGGCAGAAGCAGCACTGAGAGAGAAAGAAGAGGAGAATGCTATTTTGAAGCAGCAGCTTCAGGCGTATGAGACAAGGTGGTCAGAGTATGAGTTGAAAATGAAGTCTATGGAAGAAACCTGGCAGAAACAACTGACTGCTCTGCAGGTCAATTTCCAGCTTGGTTATAATATTTTAGAACCATTATGCACTCTGTTGTTAGTGAAGAGATTGTATGCCATGAAGGTTCTAAACTAACATTTCCTAGATATTATGCACAATTATTTTGCTTGTCTGTTGGACATAGTTACAGATCATGAGAATCCATGATATCATATAAAAGGTCAAGTAGGCATATTGATCATTCCATTCTCATAGAGTCATAGGTATAACATTTTTTCGATATTGAAAACAACAGTGTTAAGTTTCATTCTCTCAAAAGCATGTCTGTATTTTTTTGACACATCAGCTGAAAAGATCATTGGTTTACTGCAGATGAGTTTTACTGCTGGAAGAAAGAGCATTGTTCCTGAAGAAATGACAAAACAACCTGGATGGCCAGATGCATCACAAACTAATCACTACTATGAAGCTGAAGATGATGAATCTGTTGGTGCTCAAACACCAGAAGGCACACTAGCTAAACTGCCTAATGCATCTGATGCCATGCAAGTAAGAAACAATGATACGGCGTGTAATGCAGTTATCCAACTGATAAAGGAGTTTGATCAGCAAAGGCAAGTTTTCGATACTGATGCTGGCTTACTCATTGAGGTGAAATCAGGAGCCATAAACCCTTATGAAGAGCTCCGAAATCTTAAATCTCATTTTGCTTCATGGAAGAAGGATTACAAGATGCGACTAAGGGATACAAAGACAGCATTACTAAAGCTTGTCAATCCCGAAAAAAGAACATACAAAAGATGGTGGTGCACCACCGTCGCTGCAAGATGATACAGATGATGTGCACCAAGAAATTCTTCCTGGGCATCATAATTGCAGTTATGCAGATGGGCTTTCTAACTGCAAATTTGAAGACTTACTGGTAGTTTGACCAGAACCTTGATGGTCTCTCTTGTTTGCATCTGAGGAATTTGGTTGCGCCTCTTCTTCATTTGATGTCTCCATAATATCATCATCATCATCCATGTGTAAAATGCATATATGGCTTTTGTATTTTTCCATGTTGTTTAGGAAGAGATCACTCCTGCAGTGAAAACGAAAAATTTTAAGGGTGTGATAGTAATAGATGTAGAAAAAAACCCAATGTTCCGTCATACATTGGGCAGTTGTATCTTAAATTTTCCCTATCTTTTCCCCATTGGGGTGATCCTTGTAACCTTCTCATTTTCTTAATGAAGTTTGATTTCTTGTCTTTATTAATCTAGAAGTTGGATCTGAAAAGCCAATCTAAACTAAGTCCAGTCATCTTTTACGTATCTCCCATTTTTCTATAAGGATCTTTACTTATTTATAACAATTCTTCGAGTTTTACACATGCATCTGGTGCCAATAGTTTTCCATATGCTCTCAACAGAACTTTTTTGCCCACAACTTCGCAAACTTTGCAAGGAAACACTGCTAATATTTTTTGGAGCAGCAATCAGCCTCCTACCTTTTGCATGAACACCTATTAACGTAATCTTATCCTTTTTTATGAAAAGAATATGTCTGAAGCTTTGGTTTGGGCAGCTGCAATAATATTCTCATAAATAAAAACCAAAGCATCAGTTCGAGTTAATCAAATGAAACAGAAATGAGAAAAAATATCAACTAGAAAGAGGACATACCTGAACCTGAAGACATACACATGTACACTTTGTTGAATTATAGATAAATTAGAAAGATGTGAAGTTGAGAGAACACCTGCCAAAACTCAGTACCAGTATTTGCTTCCAGCAATCGCCTTGATTAGCATATAAAATTTCTAAAGCCATTTAGGTCAGAGAGTCTCATTGTTTGTGGTGAGATATCCAACTGTAGTCTTCCTTGACTGCTCTCACTGCAAAAATGATGCCAGTGGATCAGAGGAAGCATGATCCACCTGCAGGAGACTTGCCATTGCATCATAAGGAAGAACATATACCCACCAGCCTGTTAACAAGCAATTTGAGAGGCAATAGACCTACTGGAGCCTTGCCCATGTACAAGGAACGAGTAAATCTTGAAAGGAGAACCGTTTAGAATGCTAAAAACTTCAGCTAACTACAAAATTGAAGAGTTAACATGGAGGAAGTGCTTTTCACTTGCCTAATCAGATAATAGCAAAATGAGTTGATTCAAACAGAGCTTGTCTGAGAACAAACAGGTAGTATGTAGCATGATTTCATTTGTGTCACCAATTTCCACTATAGATAAAATTTCGATACTCCCGCTAACACCACAGTGTGGATTTCACTGCTACTATGAAATGCTGTGGTGCTAAATTTGTAAGGATATGGACTCATTGAGACTTGCCCTCAGGCAAAATATATAATCAGTATCCAAATAGGTTACAACTCAAGCCAAAGTTGTCATCCAGGACTTCAGAAGAATTTGATTTCCGGTCAAAAAGATTGGTCTTCTCCATTAGCATCAATTTCGGCATTGCAAAAAAAGAAAGTTTCAAAGACCTTTGTCCATCTCCATCCAACTTTGACCAATGCCTTTGGAGACACCCCTTGCTTTCATCAAATCCCTTACTTCACTGACACCTTGCCATTTCTCAGCAGCTGCAAAAGTGTTGGACAAAGCAATATAAGCCCCTGGCCTTCCATTTTGACTCAGCTTAAAAACCTCTTTTGCTGCAGCATCTGCCATCTCCAAATCTCCATGAAGTCTGGATGCTCCTAGCAAAGCTGTCCACACATCAGAATTTGGCTTCTCAGGAATCTGTTGGATGAAGTTATATGCATCACTTAAATTTCCATGGCGGCCCAGTAGATCTACCATGCAGGCATAGTGTTCCATCCTTGGTTTAAGTTTATAGTCCCTTTCCATGCTCTCAAAAATCTTTTGACCACTTGACACCAATCCAGCATGCCCGCAAGCTGATAAAACACTTAAGAACGTGGCATAATTGGGCCCAACATTTTCGCTTTTCATTTCATAGAAAAGATTAAGAGCCTCATTTGGAATTCCATTCTTTCCATACCCATCAATTATTGATGTCCAGGTAAAGACATTCCTGTCTGGCATGTGGTCAAACATCTTCCGAGCGTCCTCGACTTCTCCACATTTTGAATACATATCTAAGAGTGCACTCCCACATTTTACATGAGAAAAGATTTCCATCTTGATCATTTGGCCATGTATCTGTTGTCCAACATCCAGAGCTGACAAGAGAGAGCAAGCTCCGATGACACTTACAAAGGTAGAGATTGTTGGCCGGTAATTCAGCTGTTGCATCATCTTGTAGACCTCAATTGAACTTATAGCTGCATCTAACTCTTTGCTATACCCTTCGATCATAGCATTGAACACAACCGCATCCTTCTCTGTTATATTCTGAAATATCTCTTCGGCTTTACCGAAGGCCCTCTGATTCATATACCCAACTATCAGCGCAGTAGAACACACTAGATTGCTCACCGACATTGCATCATAGACACTCCTAGCATACCCAAGATTCCCATTCTTCACATACGAGTCAATGAGAGCAGCAAACACGACTTCATCAGAATCGATTCCTAATCTGACAATCTGAGTGTGGACCTGTCTTGGAAATCTGCACGAAGCCAAGCCCGCCGACAGTTTGAGGGCCATCGATAAGGTGAACCCATCTGGCTTTTCACTCGAGAACGAGAGCTTCCGTACAAGATCTAACGTCTCCTCAGAACGGCCTTCCCTGAAGTACCCAGCAATCATGTAGTTATAAGCAGATAGAGTTCGCCTTGGCATCCGATCAAACACATTGCGGGCATGAACCAGCGAACCGCACTTAAGGTACAGGATGAGGAGCTTGATTGATATGTTGGTGTTAGCTTGGAGATCAAACTTGATAATCTGAGCGTGAAGAGCTTGGCCTTTGAAGGGGCAACTCGATTCAATAAAATGCTGTAGGATTGAAGCGAGGGAGTTGACTTTTGCTGGGAAAAAAGAGTCAGGATGGAAACGGCGGGTAAATGGGCTCAGTAGCCGTCCATCTCTCATCTCTCTCATCTCTCTCATCTCATCCAGTTTGGTGTCTGCTATAAGATCTCAATCTTGCTATATAAATTGATATTAAGAGAAATGATGTCAATGTTATATATATATATATATATATATATATATATATTCCATTTATTCTCACTAAGACTAAATGGAAAAAGGTTTTCTCGGCTATAAATAAAATAAAAGAAAAAAAGAATTTTTCTTAATTCTCGTATTTTCTTCTCCATTTTATTCTTATACTCCATCAGCTTGTTTAATACGCCTCTCCTTCTTCCTCGAACCTATCCATTCGCAAACCCCTTTCTCTTCGCTCCTCTCTCTCTCTCTCCCTGTCTCTCTCTCTCGATAGAGAAGGTTCGGGAACACTAAGTTGACTCTAGTTTTCTACGGGATGAACCCCCCGCAGACCCGACCGGAGCCGGATCGACAGGCCTCTACGGCGCCACCTGCGGCTACGATGGCGGCCGCGGTGGCTCAGGCTGCCATCCAACCATCGTCGCCTCGCTTTTTCCTCTCCTCCGTCGCAGCTGCCTGCCCCTCGCCTGGCTCCCACCGCAGGATCGCGATCGCGGTCGACCTCAGCGACGAGAGCGCCTACGCGGTGAAGTGGGCAGTCCAGAACTACCTCCGCCCGGGCGACGCCGTAATCCTACTCCACGTTCGGCCCACCTCAGTCCTCTACGGCGCCGACTGGGGCGCCATCGACGTCTCTGTCTCCGCCGCCGATGCTGCGAAAGCGGAGGACGCTGGCTCCGAGGAGTCGCAGCGGAAGCTGGAGGACGACTTCCATGCCTTAGCGGCGGCGAAAGCCCAGGACCTCGCCCAGCCCCTTGTGCAGGCTCAGATCCCGTTCAAGATCCATATCGTGAAGGACCATGACTTGAAGGAGAGGCTTTGCTTGGAGGTGGAGCGGCTCGGGCTTAGTGCTGTGATCATGGGGAGCAGGGGCGTCGGAGCTGCGCGGAGGACTAACAAGGGGAGGCTTGGAAGCGTCAGCGACTACTGTGCTCATCATTGTGTTTGCCCTGTGGTGGTGGTGCGCTATCCTGATGAAGGGACCAGCGACGCTGCGGAGGCAGGCTCTATCGATGGTGGTAATGCAGTGCCCGCCTTGGGCACGGCAGGCAAGGATCCGGAATTGCAACCCGTGCCAGAAGAGGATGAGTTCCATGATGCATCCAGTGAGCAGAAAGGTTAGGCCTTCTTCCATGGATCGCTCATTAGTCTTCCATCTTCTATGAAATGTGTTCTTTGATCTGGATTTCACACAATAGATTAAAGGAATAATGGAATTTTGTTCTTTTATGCTCATACGAACAACTTTTTTTAGTTTCAAATAGATTTGGTTGTTGCGTGTTTGGATATGGTTTAGTGCCTGTGACTGTGGTTTCTCTCCCTTATCCTTCTGTTCAGTGGATGAAGTGGGAGTTTATATTGGAGGTAATATTTGTTTACTGATACGGTAACGAACAGAATTTGGTTGACCAATACTACAAATTTTCTTCTCAGGCAATTTTTTGTTCTCTTTTAAGTTTCTTATCAAGGCTTTTCAGAGATTGATTTTTGAAGTTTCATTCAATCTCTGACCAATTATTGATATGACCATAGGTTGTGGTTAGCTCCATCTGTAGGAGTATTCATTAATAATTAGTGCGCCTCAACCTAATGTTTACCTTTTTTTTGTATCAAGTGTACGCATTTTGGTTGCCAGAGTGTCTTGTCGCGAAGCTGAAAACCAGGACCAGTTCAATTATAGGAGCTTTTATGAGTGCCTCAACCTTTTATTAATTCCGAAAGTAGTAGGTACTCAGCATCTTAAATAAGAGAGGGTATTGTGCTTATGCTTAAAGCCGGGCCCAGTTGTTGGATAAGGATGCATGTCTTATTGGCTATGCAATATGAAATTGTGGGATCACAGGTGACCATTTGTTACGCATCCAACTTGATGCATAGGATCAGTTTTATTTTTCTTCTATTTAGGACTTCAGGTTGGGGTAAGGATATTTTTATTAGACTATTGTAATGTCCACTTTGATGTAAGACGATGAATGATATTTTTTTATCTGTTCAACAATTACAATAACTAGCCATAATTTCCCCACTGTTTGGGTTCAGCTCTATGGATTTATTTGGCTACATCAATCTTTGTCATTTTGTATAAAATAAGAGCTGTTGTTAAATCAAAAGCGTTGAAATCTCTTCTTATAGTTTATAGTAAAATCTCCTTAGGGCACTCTGTATCTCTCCTCACACTATAAAGTTGAATAAAAATAATTACTAGAATGATAGACTTTTTCATTATTTATATTTATGGCTATATTGGCTGAACTCCTGCAACTGGATGAGTCTGGGGAAAGGAAGAGAGGGAAGAGAAAGAAATTTAGTGGGTTTCATAAGAGAAACATCCCGATTGGTTGGCAAACATTGTGTCAGTGACCAACAAGAATGGAAGACAGATTATAGAGTTGAATGTGTCATATGTTGTTCTTGGGGCATTGGGATGTAAACTTGATCCATATTGGAATATAGTAGTATTGGATTTACTGGGCTTCCATCCATTGACAGCCTTGTGTGCATGTGTGGCGGTTATGGATCAAGATGCAAGCTAATTAAGTATTCTTTACGTGATAATTTTGGCTCGAAATCCATTATTGGATATAACCTAGCTGTTATTTACAAAACAATATACTGTATGTTGTACATAACACAGATAGTGAGATCAACATTGCTCCTATTAATCACCCTTGAACCATCTCCAATTTGATTATTAACTGAATTGAGTCACTATTTAAGTCATTGGATAAATTTATTCATCAAATTCATTCTACTGATAATTTTATATTGAGGATGATTTACTATAAAAAACATCTCATCGAGATAGATTGTAGCTTTTATCCCAAAAGACACTGGGTCCCTTTTCTATGGATATAGGATCCATAAGGATGCTTTACAGATGTATAATCTTTTTCTGATATTTAGAAGCATTAGCAAAATTGGCATCATAAAACATAATAAGAATTAAATGTAAGTCATGTTTTGTTTCATATTTTAAACTTGAACTACTATGTCATAAAGTTAGTGCATATAAATGGGAGTATAATAGTTTAGTCCTACTCAAATCCAAACACAACTAGTCACGTGAATACTCAAATCCAAGCACATTATCTATTTTCCTACCTGACTTCATCTCAAATTCGATTAAAAGTTACCCAAACCCAGTTTAAGTCAGGTACACCTGGATACTCAAAGATCTACTAGAAATATCCATACAAATTCACTTATCTTTCTCTCTCAAAACATCAATTTCATGTCCCACTCATGAATTCTATTTGGTCAAGTTTCAATTTGTACTCGAGAGTGGTTGTGCCATTTTTTCACAACAAATTGTATTGAATTTTCTTCAAAATGCAGTTCTGTGAAATTTTCTTATTATGTGTGATAAGCGTTAGCAGTCATGCAGCCGGTCCATAACAAGTGGAATATCATACTTTTCCACCTAGTTCGCTTCAACTCTAGGAGTAGTACACTTCAATCCTTGCGTTCTTGGTTCATTAGTTGCCATATGTTCAAAAATGAAAAATCCACTAAAAGGATTCCAACATATTCACTTCGCTTGCTCCGTTGAAAGATGAATTTCATGACCCAATATTGAATCCTATGTGGTTAGTTTTTAATTTATACACAGAAGGGGTTGTGTCGTTCTTTCACAACAAATTGTGATAATTTTTCCTCTAAATGCAATGCTGTGACATTTTCTCATCTAGTATGGTAAGCCTTAGCAATCATGCAGCCAATCCATAGCAAGTGCAATATCATATTTTTCTGCCAAGAATTGCTTCAACTCTAGGAGTACACTTCAATTCATTCTTTCTGGGCTTATTAGTAAGCGGTCTTCCATTTTCTTGAGAGATCCATGTTTCTGCTAGACCACTAATGAGTTTAATATGATCCTGACAATTAGCTTGGATCTTATCTTGCTTCTGTATAAAATGATCCAGAAATCTGGAACTGTGTATATGACCTGGTCGTTTACTGTTTAGGGGTGTTATTCTGATTTTACATGTTTGCATAACATATTAACAATCTTCTTTGACTTTTTTCTTGCTTTCATCGAGATTTCTTTAACAGCTTGTGGTTAGCAGATGCCATGTAGATTCTGAGAATGAGATTTATGGCTTCAGTACCAGCAACGGTTATGCCTTTATTCCCTCCCCGAGCTTTTTGTGCTGGAATTGTTTAGGATTCTGAATGCCGTTGAAATTCTGCTGTTCTAGTAAAGAATAATTTTTTCTTCTGTTTTCTTGGTTTCATCTCTTTGATTTCTTAGTATTTTACAAACAGGTGGCATTATATTTATATTGATTAAACTTTTTGCAACAGCTCATTTGTTGGGAGATATCCTTTACTTGGCATCATTGATTTAGTGTAATACAACTTATTTTACTTTTATTTGGATTTGACTTGGATTTTCTCCCACAGACAGTCCTCCTTATGTACCTTTTCCCTTTTATTACACATCTTGCATAGTTTTTGAGCAAGGTGTGTAACACAGGGTCAATGGTGTGCAGGTGGGGCTTCGGTGGGGGAAAAGGAAGAAAAAATGGTCCTTAAGTTGGATATATGAGAAACAGGGGCCTTTCTCTGGACATTGTCCTTCTGACTTACATTAGCTTACAAGAATTAACATATTCTGATCTCATAGTAATTCCAAAATCTGAAATGCTGCCTAAAAGTTGATAAGATTGTACCTTCATCATCATGTACATTTCTGAGTTTGCAAAATCTCCAAAGATTCACTTGTTAAACTAATTCTATGTTCATGCAGATTGACAAGCGAATGGGTTTTGGCATGGTTCTCTTGAATCAAGGTTAGAAATTATCAAGTTTTAGTGACTATTTTTTAATAGTCAGTAAATCTTAATACCAATGGCAATCTCTGTACCAGTTTTGTGTTTCATAAGTGATTGTTATTCAACATTTTACCTTCTTGGCTTCCATATGTTTGTTTGTTTGAGTTATCTTGTTTTAAGCAAAATTATCAATTGCCTGCATAACCTATTCAAGATATCAAAATGCTGGTTCACAATCTTCCTCTCGAGTGACTTTTTTCCATCATTTTCTTCTTTTGGTCTTTGATAGGTGTTTCATCCTTATTAATTCATGAGTTCAAGATCTTGAAATGTTGCTTCAAGATCCTTCTCTTGAGTGACATTTTCCCATCGGTTTCTTCTCTTTTGGCCTTCGATCGGTTCTTCGACCTTGCTATTTCATGATTACATATATGTGTTTTGCTTTTTTGTCATACGCTATATTTTGGCTGTCGTTAATTTATTCCATGTGCTATTATCTCAATTTGCTAGAGTTCTGTGGCCAAGTATCAAAGGGAGAAACATACGAGACTACCTGAGAATGAGGCGACTCCGCAGCCTTATCAAATGAATCTAGTTCAACAATCTGCCCCTTGTTTCACTATCTACTGGCTCGATGATGGATGAGTATCTTTTTCGGTTCCTCAGAGTCTTCTTAGTATCAAAAAGTTTCAATTGCTTTGTGAAAAGTATTTATGCTTCCAAAACCATGCCCTGTTTGCATGATGCCCATGTAGAGTTGCATGTTTATTTCTTGTCCTCTCTGATACAAATAATAAGAACCATCACACATGCACATGGTTTTATGATTGTAAACATTGTATTCGAGTTATTATGGCTTTTGTTGCTTATGTTGTTATATGTTTTTGTTGTTATTGTTGTATGTTGCTATCATTAGAATCAGTTTTATTTGAAATAGAAAGAAATTATTGTGAGCTTGAGAGATATGAAAGCTTTGACCTCAAGTAGCAAAGCTGAAACCCTCACCTCCTCTATCTGCAGCAATCAAGATGCAATCTTTTTCCCCTCTCCAATATCACATTGGTGTTCAATTTCATCTCTCTCTAGATGATTATCTCACATCTCAGAGTGTGATTTTACAGAGTGACAGAAATAAAGTTTTACAAGGTAAGGGAAACATATCAAGAACAGAGAATACTTGAGTGAAGTGATAAAATAAGCTAGCTAGCCTGTTTTGAGTTGTCACATGAGGTTTTAGATCTTCCATATTTGATGAGTGAGTCTAATACATCATTATGAGATCAATATATTAGGTTAACTTAATATTTATTTTCGTACTTGATATTTAGGTATAATTTAATTCCTAACTTAATTTTAGGTTTAACTTATGTAACAATTGATTTGTTGTCATTATTATAGAATTATATAATTATGGATATCGTCCTATCCGAAATTAAATTCGACATAATAGATGTTTTCCTCTCAAAATCAATTGAAGGGTATTTTGATATTTATGGAAAATATGTGAATATAAAATAATGTATTTTTTGTTTATTATTATTTTTTTAAATTATTTAATTATGGGATTGTTTAGGCTCGAATATGTCAATCATTCTCAGCTTATTAGTCAGATTTTTGTAAAAAGATTCTTTAGTATAGTAAGAATATTTGTTAGTTGCTTTTCTTCTTAAAAGCATATAGATAATTCTTTCTTCAATTTTTTTCTTTATGAAATGTCATCGTCGTCCTTTGTGCCTAAGAAATATTCTATTCTTTGATCTTGTTATTTTCATATCAAATTTTTTTATCGAGGATATATTTTAATTTTTCTAATTGTGAAATATTATTGCCTATTAGGATAATTGTGAAGAATAGTACTCTCTTTTATCTGATCATTTATAGAATATTGTTTGGTCTGAGTAACTTTGAGTATAACCATAGGCACAAACTGACCTTATAAACCTCTCAAAGTTATGATAGCTTGAGATCATAAAGAGATATTCTTAGCTTGTGCACCTTATTCAAGCCATACAAATTTCTCAAAGTTAGGTGGTAGATCCATGTATGCTTTTTCCTATAGTTCTTCATTGACAAAGATATTTTTCATATCTAATTGATGTAAAGACTATTTAAAATTAATTGAAAGAGATAACAATATGTTGGTTAGGTAGGTTTAGTAGAGTAAAGTAAGAGATAAATTTGATAAGAAAATATGAATTGATAAAGACAATGTCCAAAAACAATCTTCTTGGTAGAATTCTCTCTCTCTAAAGATGATTATTTTGAAAATATATTTGGTTTTCGAAAATGATTATATTTATAGTGACAAATATTTTTTCGATATAGAATCGTAACATTTGTAATCCTTTTGAGTCTGAAAATGAATAGATATTTTAATCCACTATGTTCAAGTTTACTTGGATGATGGTTATGGATACGGACAAAAGTAATACATCCAAATACGTTTAGCAAAAGAGAGCTAAATAGTTTTATACGTGGATAAATGAAAGACAAACAATCAAGAGATGTCTAAAAATTAAATATTCTAGTAGATATTCGATTAATCAAATATAAAGCAACAAGAATGATATCTCCCGGAGATACTTAAGAATATAAGTGGTAAATAAAAGAAAGCATGTTACTTCAAGTAGATGTCTTTTTTTTCATTCTGTAATATCATTTTATTAGGGGCTATCAACACATAAAGTCCTACTAAGAATGATATTGCAATGTTCTCAAAACTTGTATTTTTTAAAATTAATTTTGGATTATAGTATGAAAGTTCTTAAATATTTATTTTCTTTTATGAGGTAAACCAAACATATTCTTTTACGGTCATCAATAAATGTTATCATTCTAGAAGGACCTCAAATGTTTCTATATATAAGATTAAATGATTTTGATATTTTTAGAAGAAAAAAATAGTGCAATGGTGTTTAGCAAATTTTACATTAAAATAGAAAAATATTATTGTTTCTAAATAATGCAGGTAAAAGCCTTCACAAATAAGGAAAGCTTCGGTGGTATGATCTATAATGCCACAATATTATTTCATTACTATTAGAAGGAGTGTTACTATTTATTATTAAATGAGCTTGTCCATTTCTAAGTAGCATCATCTTCAAAGAGAATAAAGTCTTTCACTCTCTTTACCACTGTCAATCGTCTTCCTCCGATACATGTTATAAAATTCATAGAGAGAAGGAAAGAATTTAGTAATACAATGTAAATCCTTTATAAGTTTGCTAATAGACAATAGGTTACAAGAAAAATTAAGAACATGAAGAACAAAATTTAATACAAAGAAATCTAAAATTATAATTGTGTCTTTTCCTATTGTAGAAGGAAGTAATCCATCAACTACTTTTATTTTAGAGTTTTCAAGACAAATAACCCATCTTTCCTTTTCCTTAAATATATAATTTTATAGACTAAGACGAACGAAGAAAGTTTTGTTCATTGAAACCATTTGTTGGATATGAAAGCATTCGTTTCGTTTCTCTTCTCTAGATATAGTAATGTAGATTCTCACAAACAAAAAAAGAAGAAGAAATAATTAGAATTGATCCGAAGAGTGATAAAATAAAAGAAAAAGCTTTTAAAAGAAAGAAGAAAAATAATTCCTAAGAAATCGGGCTCTAATATCATGAATATAAATGAATATAATTTTTCTCATTCATTTATTTTTCTATACATAATTTATTAATTTTATATAATATTTCATTCTAATTTATTTTCTATAAATATGAATTGATTTATGTAGATTGAGAATCCTTTAATTATAATATTAATTTACTTTTTACTAATTTATTTTTGATACTGATTAAATAATAATTTATTTTTCTAATTATATAACTATAAAATTTCTTAATTATGAGATTCGAAATTATCTATGACATCAATCTCTGATAAATCTCGAGTAATAAAATATCACATGAAATTAGACCTTTTGGTTCAACATTGTGGCTCGGTCCGCCTACAATTTGGTTCGACTCAACCGTGTCCACGCGCTGGCCCTCCACTAAATCCCACCGTGCGCCCCGCTTCGCTTCCCTGGGCTGCCATGGCGTCGCGCTTCGCTCCGAGGCTTCTTCTCCAGCGCTTATCGACGCTGAGAAGAGCTCGGCGGACCTCATCGATTCTGGTAGCCTCCGAAGCTCCCGCTGACGTCGGCGGTGGCGGTCTCTTCTCTCCACCTGGGCCGCGGTCGGCTCTCGGTCCTCGATGCGTTTCCAGGGTTTCCTTCTCCACCCGGCCATCGGCTCTTGACGAAAGGCAGAACCCGGCTGCCATAGACTACCGGTGCGTGGTTCCCCCATACAATCCCTTCCTTTTTCTTTGGAGCGAGAGCTTGTTTGTGAAAGAGGCTCCGATTGGGATCCGACGATATAATGAGATAGAGCTTTACCCTTGATTTTGATGTGAAATTTAGCTTCTTCTTCTCATATGTTCCTCGATTCCTTATTAATCCGCTTTATATGACAGATCTCTCATGTCGGAGGAGGAATTCCATACCCTAGCAGATGAGACGATACATGACTTGTTGGAAAAGTTCGAGGTATCTTTTGTGATCAATCTCTGCGATTTATTGTTTTGAAAAGCGTGCACGACTTCGGAGGTCTTGATTGGTTTTGTACCTTCTTTCTTCCGGCAGGAATACGGTGATGCCATACAAGTTGATGGTTATGAAGTAGACTATGGGGTGAGTTGAGTTGGAATATCTCTGCTTTCTCACTCATCTCTGCGCTTTATTAGTTGGCTAAGTTGATTCATCGCAATGCATCTTGAGCAGAATCACGTTTTGACACTGAAGCTAGGGAGTTTGGGAACTTACGTCATAAACAAGCAAACTCCGAATAGACAAATCTGGTTATCGTCGCCGGTGAGGTACTGGTAGTATGAATTTTTGCTGATTTTATACATAAAACTATGTATTTTATTGTTTTAGGTGATAAGGTCGTCAATGAAAAAAATAAGAGTTTATATTGTGGAGTTGCATGGTTGCTTTCATATTCAAAATCAGTAATACCATTTTAATGCTTGAGTTAGCTAGGCATGCTTACCTTTGAAGTTTAAAATTTGTTCGTGATTGGTCAAATCGGTGTACTGCCTGTTCTTAGGAATTCTATTTATACAAGAAGAGCCATGACTGAGGAAGGCTTCAAATTTCATGGATTACCTGCATAGCTTAGAATTTGTAACTAATTTTTCAGCTTAGGTGCTAAAACAACAATCTCAAGCTTGGTGATTATGTATATGATTCTGCCAATATAAAATATAACCTCTTAAAAATGAGCTGGAATAAGAGGGATAATGACAGAACGTAGGATTTTGAATGGGCAGAAATAACAAGGGTTGAAAGTAGCAACCATAGCATAGTATCTTAACTAGTAGGAAAGTAGATGTTGGCATGTAATGTAAACCATTGGAATGCCCTCCTCATAGAGGTCATTTGGTGGATTGCTTCTGCTTTGAGGGTAAGGAACATATAGGTTTCTTGACAAAAGCAACAACAAGAAGTTGTACTGTCTAAACTATTTGAGGTAGAAATTTCTTAGTATTAACCAGAAATAACAAGGCATCAAATCATCTAGTTTTCTAAATCTTGCTTCAGGGCCTTTTTTGGCTACCATAGCTAAATCTTGATTTTGGCCATTTCTTGGATACCATACTCTGGTATCTTTTCACCTTTATTTTCTGGTAGCTTTTTGCAAGTTCCAGCATATATTCGTGTTCTATTCTAATGCTGCTTATAATTTTGAATCCATGTCCATTTCTTTTTTGTGTTCAGATGAATTGAAATCTGTGCTTTACATTTGCTAGTTAATAAGATTATTTTCCTTGTTTTTGTAATTTCTGGAACCAGCTCATGTATCTTTAAGTTATTTGGAACAGCATGTATGAAGGATGATATGATATATGCCCAAGAAGATTCCACATCAAGTGATATCTTTAACATGGATAATTTATAGATCCCTACCACCCTTAAGGACCAACTTTTCTTGTGGAACCTATTGTTCATCATGAACTTTTGTTTGGTGACAAAAGGAAATCAGTAATTGTAATAGTGGTACGAGGGGTTTGTTGTGCTTCTTGAATTGATCGTCACTTCAATGGGACCTAGATACTTAGTGATCCATTTTAGGAACGAGTGAAGGAAATTATGATAACCTAGCTGTCACAGACTTAACTGGTTTTGCCTAAGTCGTGCGGCACCCTTGCGTGTCCGTCCACAAAGGTCAGCCTCTCCAAAATCTCCTATGGTCCCTTAGGACCTACAAAAGAGAAAACAAATTAGAGAAAACGTCTCACTTGGGATCCACAAGCAATCATTTCAGTAAACACTTCATAGCCAATGCAAATTACAAATAGAATTTACAAGCTTTGAACGGTCGCTCGACAAAGGGTCTAAAATGATCCACTACAGATCGAGCATCTTTCACAAGTGTCCACATGACACAACCTTTATTTACGAGCCTAAAACGGCCACCAGACCTAATTAAAATGGGACTGTTAAGCCTTCGACCGTCTCTCTATATGCTGTGCAAAGAATGAACAAACCAAAAGACACGGACATACATCAGTATTACATTAAACACCCTATTTACAGTTTTATCCGTGACATAGCGTCATGAAATTATTACTCAAGGGCAACTCTAGAGATCTTTTGGAAGGTTAAACCCATGTGATTCTAAACATAGTTTGTTAGAAGCAAGATAAAATCACTTACATGATTTTGACTTGCCTAGGAAGCACAGTGAGTGTCAAGAGGAAGATAAATGCGTACATGCTATCATGAAAATGTGGTTGCCTACTGGATCTGGAAGTTGGGTATCATGTAGCCGATCCCATGATATTGCCTCATGTTCTAGATTCTTGTTGGTGACAAAATAGAGCACATGGGTGGATACGTGCTCAGTATGCTGTACTGCACATGCACGTTGAAATTCAACATTATGGTCTCTAGCATTTTGCTTCTGGAATTCTGCAATATGCTGTTTTGTTAACCCTAATTGTGCTACAACGAGGCACAAAATATGATGATGGTATATGAATAGGAATCGACTTGTATGTTTGCCGAGTTGTAATTGATGCAGAAGTGGAACTAACTTGGAGAAAGAACAGATGAATTTTGCTTGCTCTGAAAGGAAAGAACAACTTGTTCTTGTTGGTTTAATTTTCTCTGGAACTAGGTTGGTTGTTGCATCTTCCAGATTGTTGTAGTTATCTGGGGAAAATGCATATCATATATTGCTGCCTAGTTTCAGAACTTCTCTATGACGGAAAACAAAATTCTGACTATATAGCTCACCGAATCCTTAATCATTAACAGTAGGATTCTTGGAATACAAACCCTGGCCAATAGCTATTATAAAATTGACATCCTGGCCTCTGTCATGGTCCTTTATTAGCATAATCAACACATTTTAGCCTAGCCCATAGGTAAACTATAACCAAACTATCAAGTGTACCTTTTGCCGTTGGATTAAAGGTATACTAACAGAACCAACTGTTGCTTTCCCTTTATTTGAATCCTTATGCAAATTCTCTAGAGACAATCGGGTCGAGGATGGGAGGAGTTGTGGTGTCTCTCTAAAGACAAAGAGGTAAGGTGTCCTATAGTTTGGACTTGGAAATAGCGTATGTGGTCATTCTTGTTCAAATGAGTTGGGCAAATGGTCAAAATCGTTACATCCATCCTTATATGTTTGTTGCCACATTCCAAATGGTCAAGACGTGAATAATCAGAAAATGTTGTTGTATTGCAAATGGTGATAGTATAATGATGGTCGGTATACCATTAGGCGTAGTGCAGGAGTTTTTTATGAAAATTTATAATTTCCATTGTGGATGATGTTGAAATCATATACTTCTTTCATGCCTCGAGGTCATGTTTAAGATGATAGTTTGTGTCGCAACTGTTTGTAACTGTAAATTGGATCGTCATCTACCATGTTACACATCCTGGATTCTCCGCTTGAAATAGTACTCATGGCTTTCGCACTCATTCTTATGGCCACTGGCCAGTTCATCAATCATGTTTTCCCCATATCTCATCTGATGTTACAGACACATGTATCTTGTTTCATCTTGCAGTGGTCCTGCAAGGTTCGACTGGGATTCGACGGCTAAGACTTGGGTGTATAGGAGGACTAAGGCTGCTTTACTGCAGCTTTTGGAAGGAGAAGTCGGGCAACTCTGTGGGGAACCCATCAGTCTTCGTTGAATTCAGACGTTTGGCATGATTCATAAGTATTTGTTGTTCTTATGACCCTGTGAAGTGAGATCTGGTTGAGAGAAAGCCTTCCCTGTAGCATCATGCTCTGTTTTCTCGACAGTCTTGTGTCTTTGTGTTTGCTATGAAGAAGAACCAACTTGGGCTTTCACACAACCAGATGTCATGGGTTGAAGGTAACATTATATCCACATAATTTGAACTGTAAAACCACCATTATGACTGTCATAGTTTGTCCACAAATTGACATTCTAGCCTCTGTCAAAAGACCCAATTGGCCTCCAAAATGTTTTGAAGTAATACCAATTTTTTTTTTACTTTTTTATTTTGAAAAAATATAATAACATATATCAGAGTGGGATCCGTTCCAACAATTTGCTCGACATCAGAATGGGCCGTGCGTCTATAGATGGATGGCCCAACAAAACCCATCTTCTCTTTGATTCAATCCAAACCGTCGATTAATGGACTTATACCCTCCGTATCCCCCACACCCACTGCTACCGAGCACGTGACCCGCAAACTCAAAAGTGGCGGATCCCAAATTTCAAAACTCCCTCTCTTCCTCACTCTCGGCGCTGCCACTGCCTCCGCCCTCTCCGCCTCCTCACTCCGTCACCACCGTCAAAGAAACCCGCCGGAGATGGTCCAATTCGACTGCGACGATAAACCCCTCCGCAAGGATCCTTCATGGTACCTCCCGATCCCTATCTCTCCCATTTCCAGTTATCCCCCTCTTCTCTAATCTCTTCCTATTTGTTGCAGGTCGACGCAGGACGAACCATCTATTCGCTCCCTCGTCGATCCCATCCTCCCACGGCTCCGGTCACGCCCCCCGCTACTGCTTAATTCATTCGTTTTTTTAACCTCCGGTTCTGTCCTCAAACCTGCGCTCGATTTGGCTCAGGTCCATCTACGAGGCGGCGGCGGAAACCCGTAGCCACCCGGACGACCCCACCGCCGCTGCCCGCTTCAGGGACCTCCTGGAGGACTGCGTCAGGAGCTTCGCTGATGATGAGCGGTACCGAGACGATGTCAGGTTTCTCAAGATCTGCATTCTATACGTGAGCCGCCGCACATTCCCTGCTCTCACTTTCTTGTCATCCTTTGCGTGCCGCGTATTGGTGGGGTTTGTATTATTGTGAGCGATGGTGTAGGGGGACGCGATTCAGGATTTCGAGAGGATCTTCAGGATCATGGAAGTCAAGGGGATCTGCCAGGCGCATTCTTTGCTTTACGAGGCGTACGCCATGTCTCTTGTTGCGGGTGGGAAGCTGGTGGAGGCCCATGAAGTCTTCCAGCTGGGGATCTCCAAGTTCGATCCTTCATCATTCTCTCTCTCAGCCCCCTATTATCTTGGGGAGTCGAAGATGACAATGACGCTGATTTACTCATGGTGACATGTGTGGTGAATTAGGAACGCGGAGCCACTTGATAGACTAAAGAAGATGCATGGCATGTTCCTGAACCATTTAGCTGCTGTTGCTCAAAATGCAGCTGCTGATCCGAAGGTCCGATCTTTGCTTTTGTACTATTGGTTTCTTGCTTCATTTATTTCATTTAACTCCATTATCAGTATGGTGCGTTAGATGGTTGATATCTGCCTCTTCTGCCATATTAATTGAGCTTAAATTGTGAACAGAGAAAAACAGTACTTTCACGTAACAACTTTACTTCAGCTATAGAAAATTTTCTATTTATAGACCAACTGTAAGTTTCACATACTTAAGGAAATCCAAACAAATGTATAGAGCAACGAAAACCAGATATTTACAATGTGGTGAAGCTTGTGTTGTTAATTTATGCACATGGTGTATATCCTATTAACATTTTTGTTGATATAGATTATTATTTTTATGAGTTGAAGGCTTTTTTTTTTTTGTTATTGAATGCTCAATAATTATATGTCAAAACCAGGTAGTTTAGCATACACAAATCTTGTTCTTTCATGGCACTGCCCCTTCTTAATAAAAACAAAAATGAGAGCAAAACTTTTGGAGAAAAAAAAAACAAGGTAAAATATTACTAGCCATTTCTATTGCCTTGGTTTTGGCTTTTCGTTAACTTCATTAAATGCATAACAAAATTATGCTATATGCCACAACCATATTCTTGGTATGCCTTTTAATGGACATCAATAAGGGTCTCATTTAAATTATCTGGATAGACATTATTGGTTGGGGCTTCTTTTTCCTGTGTCTATCTGCTTATTCTTAATAAGTGCCCATCATGCTTCCTAATAAGATATCAAACTGGTAATAAGAGATTACTTTTATTTATTTTAGTTCAATTCCATCTTACTACTTCTTCTAACCCTTTTCTTGAACTGGTATTTTGCTGACATCCGTCCTGCAATTTTAAACTCAAGGACTCTCTTAGCATTTGATACAAGCAGTCATCGACTGTTTTGTGGTCCTCTAGTTCTTACAAGTTTGTATATTAAGTAACATATGTCAGGGACATTGACTGGTACACTCGTAAATAATTAATTCATGGTCATGTTAAGACTGATATGGAGTGGCAATTTGTTTCAAATAGTCCAATTTGTGATCCAACCTAATTAGTAACAGAGTGGATGGACTGGACTTCATCCAGCTATATATGATCAGATTCAATTGAATCTAGTGATCTGGTCTTATTCAATAACATTTTGAATAGATTCAGTTTGATCCAGTTTTTTATGATTTGATTAAATTAAATGGGATGTGTCATGTGTGTCATTTAAAAATGTAAGATGACATGCAAACAAATAATGTCAAGAAATAGTAGACGTAATTGGGTTGGAACCTAGGGGCAGAGTATAAATAGGTTGGAACTCAGAGGTCAGGATGTTATTTTCAATAAAGGGAGGTGTGAGCATTAATATCCAAAAACATTAGGTTTAAATGGACATCTTTCTTGTGGCAATGTCATATTCTAGGCCTTAAATTGAATTGGCCCAGATTGGCCATCTCCTTTTAGGATGTACTATTGGGATTATTACAAAAAAGAACTGCAGTAGAGTGGTTTGTGGATGTCTACTGTGCTGTGGCCAGTATATCTTTTAGGCCTGTATAACTCAAAACATTCTTGACCATATACAAAATTAAAAGGGAAGTAGGGTTGCATAAATGGAGAGCTTAAAAGTCAGTATCAAATTCAAGGTGAAGGTTCTTGTAAGTGACTATTAGCTGACCCTAGCCTCATCATAAAGATTGATTTAAAATTTGCATCATTTCTAGCCAGGGAGATGGGTTTCTATCTGTATAATCACAGATGAACAGCCTTCGAGTCTTTTGTCTGATGTATATAATTAATTTTAAGTATTCTTTGTTATTTTTGTCATTCTTTTTCTTAGATCTTCTACTTTCAATTTCATAAAGTTAGATGTTTTATGAATTATGAAAGTAAATGGAAACTTTTAGCATAAAAATTTTATTTATTTTTTGCTAATTTTATTTGTATATGTACCAAGAGACCTGTCACGATATGCTAGAATGCAATATCAACTTCGTGGCAAATGAGAAAAGAAATAAATGAAAGCACTTTACATCAAATTTTCATGTTTATTCACTAGTACTTGGAATTATCAAAGTGATGTTTATTGGTGTTATAGTTTATTTCATTGGTTGGGCCACACTATTTTGTGGCGAGAAGTATGTGAATCTACAGATCATTCTTAGTTGGTCTTCATAATAATCATATAGGAATTTGTTGCTTCATGCGAGTGTGATAATTACATAATGGGCATACTTTAGCTCTTTTAAATTGAGTGGATTTGCTTGTTATCTATATTTCCGTTGCTGCGCACTTTTATCTTTAGTGTGCATACCATAATTCAAATGTGAGAACAAGCGATCTTATGTCTTACAAGCTTACTCTGTAGAGTGACATGAGTAGTAGATCACTAAATCAGCAGCCAACTCTTGTCAATCCATGGTCAATGCCTACCATTGGTGATTTGCTGAAAAAGATGGATGCTAATATCAGAAAATATAATGTAAGCTTCACTTGCAAACGAGTCATATTTATATGCTGATATTTTCTTTTTGACAGTCTCTGCTTTTGTGAACTCATTACAGGGTTATTGCCGTAGCAGTAAGGTATATTCAGGGAAGGTATCTTTATCTTCCTTAAAGAATTCTTCAAGAAATAAAATCGTGGAGCTAGGTATTACATTCTCTCTTCTTTGCTGGTTGTACCATTTGTTCTCTTATAATTGTTTTACTAGATAGTTTATGACACCTAATGATGGCAAGATTGTACAAATGAATTTCCATAGTGATCCTCGCACACATTTGAATAAAAAATAATGGTCCAATTTATATAAAAAATTGTTTTAAATATATATTGCTTCTAGGTTATTAAAAAAAGGAGGTATATCATGAGCGATCATTAACTGTTTTTCAATCATTTGATTCTATCATTGTTTTGGTCTTTGGGATAATGATAGTGGGTTTTAGCTGTTTCAGTGCATCCGTTTTGGAGAACAGTAAATGCGTGAGACAACCAAAATTATAACATATTTATGATGAATAGAAAGGTTGCAGATCTTCAGATGCTAAGCATAAAGAAAAAGCTGTAGATGGGATGTTAACTGATTCTCATGGAATTGTAGAATGCATCTGAGAGAATAAACAGTTCTTATGGGTTTTTGAGATCGATTTAAATCGTTCCGTTTGTATGCTAGTTGGCTTCAGTATATGGAGGTTTGAGAGGCTGAACCTAAATTTGACATATTATCAGTGACATGAAATAATCAAATGATGAGTGATTGTTAGCACATGTGTTAAGGCATCTTTATATTTGTTACTTGAGCATTCTGCAGAGATGACAATCAACTTTTAAGATTCCACAGGAATATTGATGAGATTTTCTAATTCCAGTTAGAGTATTGTGCGAAGATGTGTTGGATAAAAATGAAACAGGAGTGAGTATGCTCATATTCAATGCTATTTCAATATCAAGCATCTGAAAACTGGACGTTTGGGTTGTTCCATCTAAAATTATGCTGAGTCAGTCTTTGTCTTGGCTTATAATGGACTGAAACTATTTTTTTTTTTTAATTATCTCAATTTTGAAGGTGGTTGCAAATACCAGATAAAAGGCTGCTCAGGCCTTGGTGGGTTTGCTCAGGTATACAAGGCTTACAACGACAGCAATCCTGATGATGTCCTTGCACTGAAGGTGAAAATTTATTCCATGTTTTATTATTCTGGTAATGTCTAATAATAGCTAGCATTAGTACTTATGTTGTATCGTCAGATTCAAAAACCTGCATTTCCATGGGAGTTTTATATGTATCGTCAACTTGATAAGCGCATCCCTGATGTTGAGGTTAGCCATTGCCTTGATTTCTATCTTCAGTCCTGACGTATGCTTATAGATTTTGCTTACACTCAAGCTTTGCTATCAGAGATCAAGCTTTGGTTTTGCTCATAAAGTGCACATCTTTGCTGACTTGAGTGTACTAGTTTGTGATTATTTGTCCCATGGAACACTTCAGGTAATCGAATCTTGTGAAAAAAGTGAATCATTGGTCAACTTTTTCTCTAGTCACTACTTATGTTTTAAGTCTGCAATATCTGTTCTCTGAGATTTTCTGCTTCGAGTGTCTTGGTCATATGTAGCTCTGCTTCTTGCAGGATGCTATAAATTCAAACTTGGTGACGCACAAGCTTATGGAAGAAGTTCTTTGCATATACTACACAATTGAGATGCTGCGCATGCTGGAGACTTTGCATAGTGTTGGCATTATTCATGGTGATTTCAAGCCAGATAATCTACTAGTTCGCTATGCAAGGTAATTACTAGAGATGTTGTACATTATTTCAATGATATTCTCTTCCATAATAAACATCTATGCAAGACATGTAACTAGATGATAATCTTAGTCGCTGGACTTTTTTTTTTGTGAACAGAAACAAAGAAAAAATGCTTGATGTAGAGAATTTGAACATAAATGTTCCTTCTCCAATGGTGTTCTGAACTATGAGAAAACTATAGTACCTCCCTTTTTATTACTATCAAAATAAGGATGTTGTGACACTTCCATCATGTTATATTCTTTAGTATCTTGTTTCTGTCCCTTCATGCATGGGATCACTCTCAATCTGTACATGAAATATGCACAATCTATTAATATTCTGTCTGTGCATATGAATGATTTCAAACTCAATATGAATTTTGGACATTTAATTTCTAGCATATTAAAGATTTGACTGCAAACTTTTCTTTTTCTTCTTAAAAAATCGTATTTCTTTTTTTTATTATAGATTGCCACTATTATAAAATTCTGTATTTTTCTAATAAGATTGGAAGTCATCAAAGTGGTGATTCAAGGCTATTTGTGTTTTACTCTAATGATACATGAGCATCTGATGATCTTTCTTTGATATGCAAGGGAAGAATTGACAGAAGCTTCATTCATCACCAGAAGTGGACCTTGGCGAGATCAGGTCAAATCAGCTTGTCCTTGTCTTGAAGCTTCAAGTCAACTATCATAAGCTTCAAGTTAGTTTTCTTAGGATAATATGGTATATTGTTGCAGGGATTATGCCTTGTCGATTGGGGAAGGGGCATTGATCTAAGCCTTTTCCCTGCTGATACGAGATTTATCGGGGATTGCCGAACATCTGGATTTCGATGTGTAGAGATGCAAGACAATCAACCGTGGAAATACCAGGTCTGTATCTTGAGTTCAAATCATTCCAAGTATCATGCCAAGTGTTTAGCAAATGTTACCAATCATTCTATTTCACATGATTTCTCTGTTATGCAAGGTTGACACTTACGGCCTCTGTGTCATTGTCCACATGATGCTCCATGGATCATATATGACCATAGAGAAGAAGGTTAATCCAGATGGGAGCTACCATTATGGACCAAAATTACCTTTTAAAAGGTATTGGTTCATTCTTTTTCTGTCGACTAATGCGACGGTGGCTGGACAATGTTCTTCCAACCAAGGTTTAACAATGTCCTCATGTTACAAATAGAGAACCTCTAATGGTTTGATCATTCTGGTCTTCAGGTATTGGAATTCCGATTTGTGGAAGCCATTATTTTCTCAACTGCTTAACATTAAGTCCAATGGAAGTGATGTGCAGCTGCTATCAAGTTTAAGGGAGTCCTTCGAGAGCTACCTGCACGACAACCCAAATCTAATTAAGACTTTGAAACATTCGCTAGCGAAGCAAAAGGCCTGTCTGTGTTCAGCTTAGCTCAACACCTTCATATGTATTATTGGTTGATGTGGAATCACATCTTTGTTTGTGCCAATAAATTGTATATGCCTGAACGATGATCGTCTCTGTTCGGTCTCAGCCTGTTCATCATATTCACCATACCAATAGCAAGAAGAATGTAAAGGTGAAATTTATCGGTTCATCATATTCACCATGACAATAGTGAGATGAATGTAAAGGTCACCATGACAATAGTGAGATGAATGTAAAGGTGCAACTTACTTGGTTATCGATGCCACATGTATTAAGGGACTGTTTTGTACGACCACAAGTGGTTCATTTGTAACCCTATTTGCAACAGATTGTTCATATGCAAGGCTTTGATTGTCTACAATTAGATCACATGTAGTATGGTGTGCTTGCACTTATAACCTAACATCATTTGTGTTGTGTTGATATCCGATTGATTAATATATTATTGCATAAGTAACATATTTCAGATTTATATTCAAATTTGATTGTCACATTTATATTCAGGTTAATTATAAATTATCTTTTATAATTAGTGTATTTTGATCCTTATATTTTTAGAAATTACATTGAGATTTTTATATTTGAAACATTCAAATTAATAGGATTAAATATTTTGCTTACATAAATATAGAAATTTCAATATAACTTTTAAAAACATTAAGATTGATATGTTAAAGATAATTAATTATAAAAGATAATATATAATTAGCTCTCATTTAATACAATAAAAATTTATATTTAAAAGATTTGAAAATCTTAAAAAAATAGCACGACAAATGCTGAATTTATATCTTAATTTTGTACGTAACGATGCCATCAGATCAAATTGGAGACTGAAGAGAAATCTCGACCGGCTTTAATATTACACCCCTTATCGTGTGATAGCATATGGTGGTTTGTCATACAACAAATCAGACGCTCAGGGATTATTCTAAATTCACATGCACAACAACAAAGACTTGCATAACTTTGCTGGAGGCTACATTCCATCAATGAACTCATGCCGGTGTCATCACAAGGCCTTGAAGAAACGCCAAGTTCTTGACCACAAAGCATAACGAGGATTCGATATGCTAGAGAAATAGTCTTTTGTCTTCTATATTCGTTTATAACATAACAGATCAAAGGATTATTCAGAAATGTAAAGACACCCAAAATCTAACTTGTTAAATGGAAATACACCATCAAATCCAAGTAAAGAATCACGGTAGGAGTATTTTACATGTGAAATCATGGAATGGGCCAAACCATGAGGATGAGAACCCTTCGTGAAAAAACCTAGACTCATGAACTCACTTCTTTATTTTTTCTTCTTTACGATTGGTCCGGCACTGCCTTTCTCTGCCTTTATCTGCGCCCGAATTAGTGCACGCCTAGCCCGGGGCCTCATCTCCCGCACTTTACGAGGTGGCATCACGTAAGGTTCCAAAGGACGATCGACAAATGGATGTTTGCTTCCCGCAAATATCCTGAGCTTGCGGTCACGGTCCTGAAGGAACCCTTATGATTCATAATTTTTACAGTACAATTAAAAATATAATAGACACGTTTTCAGAGCCCACGGAAAAGATTCATACTGTTCACAAGTTTCTACAGCAAGATAAAAATAGAGAGCAAGTATTCTTAGAAAAAGGGCATATGCGATATTCATAGACTTTATGGACACTATACCAGCATCAATTGTGTAGTATGCTTTGTGTTCAATTGTATACAACTCCTAAGCAATTTTTTTTTAAGTGAATAACGATCATACTTTCTAAGTCTCGGCAATTTTATGAAGATCCAATACTTCCTATTTGTTAGCAAATGCATGACAAACATGCTTAATAGACAACAACCAAGGATGATGATACATCAAGCATATATGCGACAGCACTGATAAGAGAACACCTTAGCCATCAGAGATGTCATCCTATTCAATTCTATATAAAATGTGTTTTACACACTCGTATACATTTACCAGCAGCTAATTTCATTTGGCCCAATGACAAAAGGGAAAATCACTGTCTCTTGCAGAGTTTTAGAATACATGAATCAATTAGTATCATTACTGTTCCACCAGTGCATGCTCATGTTATGTAGTTTGAAAGCATTTTTGCCATATATTGACCTTGACATAAGTTCCTAGTATACAGGTAGGAAAACTTATGCAATCTTAATGAATCATAATTTGCAGGCACAAATAGTCTATGAACACAAAGAAAGACTATTATCAAGAGTGGAGCATTAAACCAGTAGATCTATAATAAAAGACACTTAAAAGTAAGATTAGCCCTACCTCATTGGTTATTTTGTAGATGTCCAGATGAATCTTTCATCCTTTATTAACAAACAAACCAACTAGAGCTTAAAATCTTCTATTTGAAGACAAACTAATGAGCTAACAAACACATATTCAGCATTTAGTTGGTCAGTGAATGCAAATTAAGCGAATGAGGTCTAGCTTTCTTCTTCACTTGTTTGATGAGACAGCTTAAGACCCTAAATCATCAGCTTATACATAACTAGGTGTAAGATCAGCTATCAGATATCATCTTTGTCAAAAATTAAAATGATTTTCTTTAATTTAAAATGGTAAAGATTTAATATAATGGTTGAATGTAAAAAGAATATTCTGAATCGGTACCAATCCACTTGGTATGTCCCTTGTCATGCATCCTCTGGTCAATAGACCTTGTGTTAAAATCTTTAAACAACTGGACAATTTAAATTGTTACATCCCACTCATGATTATGGCCCTGTAATAGTTATTGGGCAACTAAAGGCAGTCTCCTTGAAGCATTTATCGGTGAACTCTTGTGCACATTAGACTAGTTGGTGGTGCGCCAGATAGTATTTTGGGAGTAGAAGAGCACTGAACCTATACACCATGAGGGACACAATCTCCTCAAAAACAAATTGTCAAAGATGTACCGTTGTAATTTAGGTCACTTCAAACCTTTGATCTCTTTGTCATTGCCATGAAATTTTACATGATGACCATGATTAATAAAATTTCCAGATAATTGACAAGTTTATTAACGTTTGTCTAAAATCTTAAACAAGTAGGTTTTTAAATAAGCATGAAACACAAGATTAATGCTAGTGATATCTATTTTGTCATTGCCATAAAGTACATGCTCATAAAAATGTTCTGCTCAACACAAAAGAAAATTAGCAAAATATTAAAATGATAAACAAACAGGCTACAGATACATAGAGCTTTTGTTAGCCATGAATGACCAAGAAGTAACCACCAAAGAATAAAACTACTAGGAGTTGCTCTACTGAGATTATAGGTTATATACTTGAAAATTTTGAAGTAGCATAAATTTATCGACAAGCAGGTTGGGATGTCATCCAGAAGTGATCTTTTTTACAAGAATATTTCATCTACTAGGATACTAATTGCATATATACAATTAGAACAACAAATTTGTTAGTTGGAAATAAACTATGAACTAATGAACATGCTCGTACATGTTCCTGCAAGTGTAAACAAGAGAGAGCATGCAATGAACATGCTCATGTATCAGAACTTCAAAACTGATAACCTGCTCACGCTTGCTAACAAGAAGACATTTTAGGTACAAATTGATTTGCCGCTTGATTTTAGAAGACATTTTACAAATTGCTAGGATCCACAAACTAGTTTTATCATATATGATACAGTTCAAAGAAAACATTTTAGAAGAGAAAATTTCTAGCATCTTGAATCTTGAAAATTTTCTTAAGAAGAGCTACAAATTGATTTGCTGCTTAATTATCTAGAATTTAGGTAAAACTAAACTTTGAACATAGTAATAAATTATCACTTACATCACGCAATTTATTGCGTGGTAACATGCGCAAGACAGCTTTACGAACCACTTCTGTTGGATCTTTTACCAACTGGTCCTTCAAGCTCCTTTCTCTTAAGTGGCCAATGTATCTGTGACAATACACATGTAAAAGTAGTCTAAGGAAGGAAACAAGGACATCCCAAATTAATTATTACTGAAAACAACAATAGCTTTTGGCCCTTACCCAGTGTGCCAGCGATAAAATTTATCGGTCATTTTTCTTCCTGTAACAGATACATCTTTTGCATTGAGCACAATGCACATATCTCCATCTTCCTGGTGTGGCGCATAGGTAGGTTTATCTTTGCCTTGAATTACAGTTGCTATCTGAGATGCCAATCTTCCAAGGACCTAGTTGTCAAATTGTTAAAGACCACATCAAACATACTTAGCAGCATAATACTGAGTTTACTAGAGAAAAATATAATGCCAGATATCAAACATAAGACAAGAATAACAACCTGGCCTTTTGCATCAAATACTCGCCAACGTAAACCCTCTAAATCGATTCTCCTCAGTCCAGCCAGTGCTTTCTGCGTATATTGTCGATACCAAGTTTACACAGGTGCAATATAACAGCATAATGCTCTTACCACCAATGAGGACAAGAAAAAAAAATTCAGATACGCCTAACACAAATATAAAATGATATGGTTATTTTCAACTCTCAATTATATTATGACGAACACATTAGTTTGTAAATGATCCATGAAACTAAACACAACTTCAGACAGGAAGATCTCTTCTAGGTTACTATAAAGGCTCTGCAACAACAAATTTCACCAAGTAATTACAATAATATAATCTTTGTTGCTCAACTGTACAGTTTACAGTGATCCAGATGTGAAAAAAATGAAGATTAGGAGAAGTGAATAAGTCTAAGATAAAGACACAAAACAAAATACAGTTTAGCCTTTGAAAAAGACCCTTGTCTTTCAAGTACATAATATAGAAGTCTAAGTAAAAATAGATCTAAACAAACTACAATACAGTAATTGGATAAGCAGTTGTAGGAACAATAGAGAACATTGAGAATGGGAGAATTATATCATGTGTCTCTGGAGCAAACAGGATGAAATGATTGATTACAAGAGCCAGATAGAGAAATCTAGATTTTCTACTGATTCTAAATCAGTCGACCTCATAAATTATGATAGAATAGGGTTATACAAGAAGTTTAGAATTAAAAGATATAACTAAGTTCAACCAACCAAACGTTCACTTTGGCCTCAGTCTTATCTTACAACCTCGAAAGGAGTTTACCTTGTGTTGAACGAAATCAACTCTACGTGGTTATGCCAAATTTCTAATATGTATAAAGAGAGGCCCCAAGAATCTAATTTGGTTTTCTCTTCGTTATCTATATCTTGGAGATGGGCAAGAACTGATTCAGATTACCAGATTATTAGCACATGCTTTAGATCAAATTCCCAAACGATAGCACAACAAAAGAATGGAGAAAGATAAGGGGCCGAGGGATCACAATCACCTTCAAGTTTCCCTTAAAAGTCTGAGTTGCAACTGCCATAATGGACTCCCTTTTCCTCTGCAACAACTGGTAAATCAATGATCTTGTCAGAAGAGATCAAGAGAAGGAGACTCGCACCTCAGTTTAGTCGTTGTCCGGAAATGGCCGGAGATAGCCGCAAGCGGTAGGGCGAGGAGGAGAAAGAGACGGCGGCGAGACACGACCGAGAGCGGAGTCGGCTTTGTCAGTTGTAATGAAGGGCTCAAGGTGTGGGGGCGGCTTGCTTCGTTGTCGGGTTGGATCTGAGAAATCTTAACCCGGAGCCGATAAGTTAGGGCGGATCTCAACTGCAATCGGAACCCGAATCCGATAACGTGCCGCTGAGTGGGCTTCCTCTTCGACCCATTCCAGTGGGCCGGCGGCGTTCAACATCCGGTGCGTGTTCGTGACCGCCAAGGCGTGGCGGGTGGCGGCGGAGGTGAGGACCTTCTTCGGCGCCTGCGCCGCCTTCGACGCGCTTCGGTTTTAGTGGGATGTGCGTGGTTTGGCCGCCGGAGACGAGAGGGAGGAGCACATGCGACGGCGTAGAAGAAGAAGAAGAGCCCAACCACACGATAACAGTCCATTAAAAGACGATTATTCTGTCGAAGATTGGGTCCGCTTTGTAATCATTCTCTTCCATTTTTTGTTTTTTTTTTCTGGATAATTATTTCAGAATTATGTTTCGAAAATTAACAGTGAATTACTCTGTAAATATGACATGATACACAAAGGACTTGACATCTCATGCCAAAGAACTGTAGGCTCTAATTAACTTCAGCTCTGAAATCAATCAAAAACTGGCTATTTGAATGTAAAACAATCTGCTTTTAGTTGGGGCATTTGTTCTTGAAGAACTTCAAAATGAAAGGTGACAGACTGTGTCTTCTTCTTCCTTTTCTTGTGTGTGTCTGCAGGAGGGATTGAGGCTGTTCCCTCCCTCAACTCAAAGATTACAGCCCTTTAATCCATGGCATTTGGACCAAAACAAGTCATCTTTACAGGGTTCCACACCCACTGCACAAGAAACCTCCTCCCGTTCACCCCATGCAGGTTGTAAGCCTCCCCCTCTGATCCCTTGAACACGCTCCCAACGTACCCGCCTCCCGCTCCCGACCCGTAGACCCCGACGCAGAGGTCGGCGATCTCCGCCGGGGCGGCCGGGTCGTCGCCCGCGTACCACGCATTGATCAGCGGATCGCTCGACGTCTCCGCCAGTTCGTGGGCTATCACGCTGATCATGCCGTCGGCGCCCACGTCCCGGTTGGGCGCTCCGAGAGCCCGAACGCCGCCGCTCGCGTTGTGAACCCCCACCATGTATTCCGGCAGCGCGAACGGGTAAGCGCACATCCCCGGGCACTGCGAGCCGCTGTGCCCCACCCACGCGTACGGCACCGTCACGCCGACCACAGCCGGGAAGGTGAAGTAGTGGAAGCCGCAGACCTCCCGGCAGAAGTCCTCCACCTCCACGTCGGGCGAGGTGAGGACCAGGTAGAGCCCGTTGCGCGGGTCCAGCGGCAGCCGCTGCGGGTGGGCGGCGACGGCGGACCTGATGACGGACTGGATGGCGAGGCGGGACAGCGTGGCGCCGTGCGAGTAGGCCGAGTCGTGCAGCTCGCCGGCCAGCACGAAGCTGCCGGTGACGTTGGAGCCGGTTTGGTCGGTGTAGAGGCGGACGGTGCGCCACCAGTCGCCGACGGAGGGGGAAGGAGAAGGGGCGGAGAGGGAGAGCAGGAAGTCCCTGATGATGCCTTGTGGAGCTGCCTCCCAGTGGCCATACCATATGGTGTAGATGTTAACGGGGGAGGTGAGGACAGGCCCCATGTGGTACGCAAGGTCGACCGTCTCTGGGCGAGGCTGCTGCCATGACAAGGCAATGGCAGAGAAGCAAGAGAGCGAGGAGAGGAAGAGAAGACACAGCCTGCTCATCTTTCCCATGGCCATATGTTCTGTGCAGGAAGGAGACTGAGGTCTTTAACAGGTTTGAATCAACTTTGCCTTTGGCTTTAGAATCTGACATGTCTCGCTTTTGCCATGTATCTATTGCTTCCATGTACCCACGCTCATACAATAATACTTAGCTAAAAAGATGGCAATTCCCTGTAACATTAATTTAGATTTCCTAAGGGGATAAATACCATGAACTTTGATCACAGCAACTTAAGGAAAGGCTGCAATGCAAGTGGGGGGGGGGGGGATTCCCATTGCAAGTTCTTTATGAGTGATTCTACTATATAACCATCCATGTTTTGACATGAGATCACGCAGTGATTGAAGGCAGGTCACCATACCTCATGTGCTATTTAATGATGGAGATGACAGCCATGTGCGTCTGGCGACTGCTACATACACTCTCCTCAAGTCAAATCTCTGTTCTAAGAATCAATGCAGAGATACTGTCTAATTCTATTACTTGGCATTGCGCAAACATGTCTACTCTTTCAAAGTCAGTAGCAGTATAATATAGCACATATATTTCCCCAAACATTTACATCACAAACATATTTCTCATTCCTATCAGCATTCATAGAATATATATATATGAAAAAAAACTTAATTTTAAAGGACCAAGGAGGAAAATCACTCATTTTGGAAGCATTTTCTACAAGAAAAAATGACACCTTTGTTGTGCAAAAAAATAAAAATAAAAATTTGTTTGTGATATTAAAACTAACAAGAATTTGTAGCAGGAAGAAGTAACAGTGGATGTTCCCACATTGCAGAAATGGTGATCCTGTCATTTAAAGAAGTCAGAGTAATGACACAAACAGGACTATCAAAACCTGGCAGGCCATGATTCAACAAACCAACAGTAATAATGTGGGACACCTCCAGGTTTAGGACTATCTGCAAAGGCTTGCAATCAATACATTCTTTGCTTTACTCTTAAGAAAGCTAGCTAATGAAAGCAAAGGTGGTGGTCAAAGACCCACTCTTAACAGGCAGAAGAGTGAAGAAAGCTATAACCATGCTTTAGTGATTTGTGTGAGAAGGAAACTATTACTAAATGTGCTGCCCGCATGTTCTTGTGGTGTAGAAATCATGGAACCGAGAACTACTATTAAAACAGGCTGTACAATAAGAAAATTAACAATGCTCATCTAAAACCAACATCATCTGAATCAATTTAATCAAAGCTCTGCTTTTATGTTTAATTTCAGACACATTTTATCATTTTCCAAATTTACAATATCATTTCTACACTTGCAACTTTACACATAAAAAATGTGTAAATTATGTGCGACCAATGCATATACTACATAAACAATGAGGCACTGATAGAAGAGATGTTGGACTTACAGTTAAACCAAGCATCCATATTTTTCATATGTTGGTGTGCAATTGCAGTGATTCTACACCTAAATGTTTAGAACTTGCCTTTCACCTCCTTGAATGAGGGAAGTATTCGTAACTGTTAAAACATAAGCTGTGTGACAAAGGCAGAATAGGCAGGTCTCTTGCGATGGCTGATCTTCCAGAAATCTGAAGGAGAGACAAATAGGCCTTCGGCAACAACTCCTGCAACAGTTTATGCTGTTCAAATCATGAAATAATGGATCAAAAAGATGAAAAGAAACAAAATGATTAGTGGACCTTCTTTATTCTTGTAAGCATGCAGAAAAACAGTTCATACATAGCACTTTCTGTCACTTGTCATTATAGCAGTTTAAAGTCAATTCTACAAGCAGCAAGCACATACAGACATCAGCTACAGATAAAGATGAACTCCAGAAACCTTTAAGTATCTCTCTACAGACTTCTGAAGTCCTAACCACTTAAACATAAATTGCTTGGAAGTTATCCAGCAGAATGGCTGCAGAAATAACAAAGCAGCATTCTGAAAACTTGGAGAAAATGCATAGCATTTGGGTGGTGGAAGTTATCCAGCAGAATTCATAAACAAATGCATCAGATTGGATAGAAGTTACCTAATAAATATTAGATTAACACAGTGATGTGAACTTTTGAGAATTTGACAAAAATCTCAAAGGATTAACCAACATAAGCAAATGCAAGAGAAAAACAAGGCTTTCAAAGGATTAACCAAGCATGCAACACATTCTTCTTTTTATTTTAGGCAATATGCCATCCATGTGGAAGCAAGTTATCATTTACTATCCCATATGGTACATAGTTCTCAAACATAACTCTGCTACTGAAGTCATTTGATAATTTTGATTTATGCCAAAGTGCAAGCGAACAACAATATTAAGAAATGTCATGATATCAAAACTAAATGGTCAATCTGACGAAATGTGAAAATATTTATATTTAAAACTTACCTATAATCTGATTACATACACAAATGGAGCATCGTTTAAGATCAGTACTGCACATGTAACAAAATAAGCCTATGACAAACGCATAAAAGAAATCCTTTTTGACAAAACATAGAACAACTATATTTTTATATAAGGCCATAGATTGACCTTCCTATTGAAGGTCAGCATTATCTTAGGGTCCCAAAGCATCTAATTAATAGCGCTATTAGTGTTCTTCATTTAGTAAAACACAACAAACGACATTTCCAAGAAACAATCTTCCCATATTCAGCTTCATACTATGAAGTGAGCTTGAAAAAAATAAAAAGCTGTCTGTAAGTGACGAAAGAACCAAGTTTTTTTCACAGTATGCTGATTAACTCGTGAAACTTACTTCCATCAAAGAGTTAACATAAATAAATAAGATATGGTTAATCAGTTCCCTAAAGCATCTGTAACCTTTATGAAGGTGATGCAAGTCTATAGACAAGATGATCATCCACTGTCCCAAATCTGCATGTTGACTTCATATTTCAGAAATGTTACTTCTGGATGCCTTAGCCAAATTTCTCTCTCCTTGTTAGTGTACAAGATCATCATGTGTTCATTTTAAATGTATATCAAAATCTTAAAATTCCCCATTAAACAGTATGATAATGTGTATGAATTTTAATTTTCTTATATCAATATTAGAAACTTGAAGCCTTAAATATTAGTAAAAAATTATATGTCACATAGTCACAATTTAGCAACAATGACAGACCTTTTAGATGTTTCAAATTTCAATTTATAAAGAGCTAATAAAATAAACAAATAAATTTATAAGATAATTGCAATATCAGCTATACTATATGGATTGATACATCAAGATGATTAAGAAACAATATGTACAAATACATTGGTATCTTTGTTATGAATGTTTGGGGTTACAACAAAAATAAATAACACATTTATATACATAAACAAGCAGAGGTAATCACAGTCAAGGAATAATTATAATGAAAAATTTTCAAATTGACATGGACCTTTTCAAATAAGACATGCAAATGCACCAATTAGATGATGTGATTTAATGAGGATTAGCAATTTGATGAGGTAGAAGAGTACCTCAGAATATCTTATTAGTAAGGATTTTAATTTCGAATGATACCGTTCGTACCGGACGGTACATATCGGTACGTGGACCACCCGCTACCGGGCGGTATCAGCTTGGCTACGACGAGGGAAGAAGAAGCATCAAGAGAGAAGGCGCTTGAAGAAGAGGGAGAACCTCGACGCTTTCTGACCCGACATTGCCCTCCCTCGACAATCCCGATTCATAAGGTAACGGAGAGGCGACGGCTCGGCTTCTTCTTCGCCATGTTCTTCGCCAAAGGTCGGAGGTGTCTGCGGCCTTCGACGCCTTCGTCGAATGCCGCAGATGAGGAGAAGACCGTCTTCTCCTCATTTGGCACAACGAGGAGAAGAAAGAGAGGCGATGTCACCAAGGCAGCGTACGCCTCCTTTTCTTCTCCTCGTTGTGCCAAATGAGGAGAAGACGGTCTTCTCCTCATCTGCGGCCTTTTCTTCTTTTTTTGTAATATTATATATATATATATATATATATATATATATATATATATATATATATATATATATATATACACACACACATGTACCGGGTGGTACACCCTAGCGTACTGTACCGAGCATTACGAACCTTGCTTATTAGAAATAACAAAAAGTAAATTAATGTCTCTTGCTTTGACTAGAGGTATTGCCCTTGAAAAAGCTCAATGACCAATGCAGTCAACCACAAAAAGTTGTTACAAATTACTTTGTCATTGCCATTTTTGAAGCACTAAAGTCCAAAATTTTGGTAATTGCATCAATAGACATCATATGGTGATGGACTACAGAGCACTTCTCAAAATCAGGAAAGCTTATTGGACTATTTGATAAAATTTTACAATAAGTGGCCAAATGGTCAAACCTCTAAGTTAAGAAACAAAAACATATATGTGCTAGCAGAAAAACATAAAAGACTAGCTTAGGAAAAGTCTAGGAGGGAAAAATGGAAAAACTTTTCTGTAGGAATAATGTTCAGATGAAAGACAGTAATAAAACAACACAAGCCACAAAAAAATAATTTTTTTTTCATAAGCTTTTCTGCAATAACATAATGGTTGGAATTATTATCTAAAGTTAGAAGAATTTGGGAATGTGATAATATAATGTCTTTGGAGTAGAGCTTTTCTGTCAGAAACTTCTTTTAATTCAGGGAAGCATCAAGTATTTGGTGTCTCTGTTGAAAGGGGAAGTATTCAGCTGTTTCAAAATATATTTCAGGTAAATTATTCTACAAAAAATTAAGTTCTAGTTAGCCATTGATTTTGCAATGTCAGCTTCTCTTTTGTTGTTGCTTGCCTACTAATGACTACAGAATTCTAAAAACCTGTGTATTGTCTGTTTAATATGTTTCTCAAAATTCAGCGGTTTCGTTCTTTTCCAGTCAATTCAATCTATTCCGCAATCTATTGCATCCTTGGTTACAGGACAAACTCTTAGAATATGGAATATTGAAATACAGAATCAAACAGAACGATTCCCACCAGATGGACAAAAGAAAATTCCACAGACAAAATTAATAAAGATATCTATTTCACAATCAAATCAATCCACAGACAAAATTAAGGCACACAATTATATTGTTCTTCTTAGATCAAAAGCGGAAGAAGAAGGTATAACAAATTTGCTATTCAAATTCAGTTACTAAGCCTTACCGAAACCAACAAGACACGAGCCCGCGTGCAGAAGGGCCAGTAATCTCGAGAAGGATACTGCCACGGCTATGAATCCGACGGTTGAGGGGAGGAAAGGCAGACGGAGAGAGCGAGACGCGCGCGCTGGCACTGCGACCGCTTGAGGGAGGTACCGGCGCTGGAGCAGAGGCTACGCACGGCCTCCGACTCCTCGGGGCAGCAAGCGGACACGACGCACTCGGCCAGCGAGCGGTTCAGGTGTCGGCACAGCACCGCCTGCTGCCGCCGGTCGCCGGCACGCCGGTGGCACTGCAGGAGCGCGCGGTGAAGCGAGCCGCAACCCAGCGGCACGGCCACCCCCGTTCCGTCGTCGTCGCCTCCTCGTCCTCCCATGGGATCCACTCAACGGGTAGGGCGCCCGTCGGCCGGTCTATAGTCTGCGCAAACAGCAGCTCAAATCGGTTCGGTCCAGAAATCAACATATTTGTAATTAATTATTAGTAAATTTCGTTTTTATTTCTAAATTTATATTTATATTTACTATGAAATAATTTATAAAGTACAATATATGAACAATAAATTAGATATAGCAATAAGAAAATAATTATGATATTATTAGGTTAAGCAACTCAGCAGTTTGATTCGTTTCTCGATGAATAAAAGAAACTATCACAAGCTTAATCTCAAGCAGATCAACTTAATCTGCTCGTTTAATCTATTAATTACATGGAGCTCTGTATCGTTTGATTAGAATGTCTATTATAACGTTAAGATTATAGCAAAAGTCAATAGAGTCAATTCTCTTATTTATAGTTTGTAAAAGATGGAGGAGAATAATCTATAGCTGATCCAAAAAAAGATGTGACCTTCTTTAGGTATTCTATTCACCACTATGAATATAATCGTATATAGGAATATATGTAGCATAAATCTAAAGATCGTCAAGATTTTGTGATCCCCTTTTTGAACTTATTCCAATTCCAACAACTCGGACTACTTTATATCAAGAGATAAAATACTTGGTATATTAATATTGGTTCGATCTAAAATCTATTATTGAATTACTTATTCAATGAATATTCTCAATAATATGTATTGAAATCGATTCAAATATTCATGTTCTAAATCGTAGTCTATGAATATAATATATATCTAATGTGATATATGAAATATAAAATAAAAACAAAATATTAGAATATTTTTATTGATTGATTATGATATATCATATAGGCTCGGATTACACATCAAATTGCTTCGATTTCATGTATATATATATAAAATATACAATCAAACTTATTTCTTGATTTGGTCTAAGAGAAAAAACTTATAGCTGCTCATGATTATTTTAATTATTTTAAAAACTATTATCATATTTTTATTTATTCATTGTGAAATAAAGATAATAAGATAGGAATTTCTAACTAAAAATAATAAATTAAAATAAAATTTACAAAAGATAAGTGATAAGGATGAGATTAAAATTTAAAAGATTATCGTTAACCGTCAAAATCTTTATTAGTTAAATAGATCGAGATTTAAGGAAAAAATAATTTCATTTTAGATAAGAGGATATTTTAATCATTTGAAATAAAAAAAAATATATATGTAAATATTACGCAGTCTTAGTGGGGACTATCGGCGGAGTATTCCGACTCTCCAATAGGGAGGCGGGTACGGGAACGGGTAAATCGTCAACAATGGGAAATAATTTTTGCTTCCAAAAGCTCCCATCAGAAGCCGTTGGATCACCCACTGATTTAGCAACGTGGCTCGATCAGATCCGTCGCCATCGTCTTTCCCCCTCCTGGGCGGGCACACACGCGCCTCGGGAAACTCAGCACACCCTCGTTTCCCTTTCCTTTGGTGCCATCTCGCCCATCCCCACTCGGTGCGCTTGAGCGGTCGCCATGTACTAGAAGCGACGAAGTGACCGATCTCTCACCGGGAGTTCCTCGCTCTCTCGCAACAAGGTAAGGTGATCCTCGTCGATCATAACCCGTAGCCGATTTGATCTACCTACACCTTTATGCAATTTGCTGTTTGATGTGTTTCTGTTTCTGTCGGATCATGTTATGTTTCTCGTTTAATCGGCTGCAATTGATGTGTCCACCGGGTTATTCTTGACGATCGATGATCAGAGACTGCGATCGTGCGTGTGGCAAGTAGGGTGGATCGGAGTCTTCAAGGTGTTGGGATTCGTTTCGGTGGAGGCCGGGATAGATGTCGAGTGGAGAAGTAAGGAAGGTGTCCCGTCAGGACATACAACTCGTAAGCGGATTTTTCTATGTTTATGTTTGTTCTTCGCTTGTTCGATTTCTCGGTTTCCAGGTTGCCGGTTGCCGCATGCTTTTGCTCAGTTCCGTTGATCGCAGTAGTTGTGCCTTTTGGGCATCTGATTTGATTTAAGTTGTACATTTATTTGCTTGCATATATATGATGGGTTGAAATTATTCTTCATTAGAATTCGAATAACGATTGAGGGTCTTTACTTGATGACAAATTTGAACAAGAGATGACTGATTGGGAGCTGTAGTTCTTATATCACGTGCTTCGTTTTTTGGAGTTTATGAACTTTTGAAGTATTGGACGAATACAGGTTGTGTGCTTCATTTTCAGTTTATATATTAAATTTGTATGCAATGTTCTGGTTTCAGTTCCTTCTTTGCGTGCAATACATTTCTGGTTTTAGTTAGATTGAAGGAGCATTCAATTACTTAGGTTTAGTAGATACAACAAGTTCTTGTCACTTGTACCATAGATTGTCTAAGATACACATTTTTGGTTTAATTTGCTGATATAATGAGCTTAGATCATAGTCACTCTGTCTTCATAGTTCCACATTTTCATGTATTCTGAAGGCATACAACTTTGAAGCTTCTTGGAATTTCATGAAGCAACCAAGTCAATGGTATAAGAAGGATTCTTTAAATTGAATGTTTTATGTTTATTGGATACAATACCTGTATGATGCACAACTAATACGATTAAGCTTTTAAACTTTTGCCAAATGCATGAGTGTCAATCTTTCATAATTATGTTTGCCTTATCGGTTTTTCAATTTATGGTTTTTTCTACATTTCTGTTCCTAAGACAACTTGATAGCGATATACTTCTTTGCAGAAGAACCTAGTTAATCATAAGAGGATATTTCAACTTATTTTTTCAGATTTTTTATGCTTGATAATATATTACTCATTTTATCTAATTTTCTGAGGTAAGACAGTGATCTTCTTTTCATTGGTTTTCTGAATTTTCAGGTTCAGAATCTTATTGAACGATGCCTGCAGCTGTATATGGACCAGAAAGAAGTAGTTGAAACTTTATCTTTGCAGGCAAAGATAGAGCCTAGTTTTACTCAACTTGGTAATTTCAGAGTAAATCATCTGCACGTGTCCATTATTTGACCAAAAGCTCTTTTTGAGATTTTTTTCATGTGGATTTGGAGCAATATTCTCAAAAAGTAATACTAGTATCGGTTATTCCTTTGTTCAATATGCAAGCATACCATCAAAGTTAGCTGGCTGATTCACAAGGAAACCAAGATATACGCATAAATGTGAACATTCAATGCTCATAAATACACTTTGGTTGAAGGTTTGGTCTTATATGTTCTAATGTCTATATATTGAGATCACTGTTTCTGGTGTTTAGATCTAGCAGTTGAAGACCCATTTGATGCACTGGGCTGTCCTTTTGGTTCTGTTAGGTGTATTTGGCTTGAAACTTCTTGGTTTTCTTTTCTTCTTTTCTCAGATGCATCAACAAAGACTGAAAAGAGATGAATATTATTTTTGTGCACTTTGGAACGTAAGTGGTGAATATTATAAAATTTTGTGTTCTAGTGGCATTTTTTTATAATTTTTATCCTTGAGCTGATGTAGAGCCATGAAATTGGAACTGCTAATTTTTATTAATTTATTTTTCTGACATTGTAGATGTTGGTATGTTAGATGTTTTTTCATGCTCATAGACACTAATGTCTCTTAATCTTTGTATGACCTAATTCATATTCTTATCTGAACCAATTTAAACCAACTAATTTATGTAATGACCGCTGCCATGTTTCAGAGTTAGTGAATGGCAGACTGTAAACATTCCTTGAATGTTTCATGACCGAAATGCTGTTGACAATTATTTTATAGCTATTTCCAGGAAACCTGCTGATATGTATTTTAGGAGTTATATACAGTTTATGATGCTTCTAGTTTATGCTTTTAATGATTTTCGTATTTGGTTGATTTACAGTTTGGCAAAAACTTGAGGAGGAAAATCGAGAATTTTTCGAAGCATATCATGTTAGACTGATTCTTAAGAACCAAATATTGGTTTTTAACAGGCTTCTTGAGAAACAGGTTGAGCTGATGCAGGAAGCATGTCCTACTGGAATTTCTACCATATCCCTTCCCAATGGCTCTAATGCTCCTGCTTGTATGTCGATCTCTAATTTTGCTGCTAATATTTTATTGTTTTTGTCACTTATGCGAATGGCCTGGAGCTTGCTATCATAGTGAATAACTCATTGCTATATTGTATATCACTTTCTTTTAAAATGCCACCATCTAATTCCTTGACTATTTTATCATGCTGTGCTTAACCCTTATTATCCATATAATGGGAAAACCTCATGCTGCTACTGAGTCTCTTTCATCTGTTATATAGAAATTGCATTTCTTGGTGTTTAATGGTGGATGTTGCTAGATACAAAAGGAGAGAGATCAAATATTAATTTTAAGGTTCATTAGGTTTTATGTTTACTGACATATGCCCTCTTTCGATGTGTGGAAAGTAGTGAAGAACATTGTTAATGGGGAAGTATTGGGACTTATGGTCTTCTCAGTTTTCCTGGTAGAAACTCATGTTTTCACTGAATCAGTTTTGGATTATGTAGTTTGAGATATTGTAGCTATACCATTGATGGTTTTTTGGTCAGAGATGCTAGGAAACCTCCTAATAACTTGCTTATAAGATCACCGTAGTAGATACGTGGTATCATTTTTTGAATTAGTTGATATTCCATGGTGTGATCCGGTTTGCTTGATTATTAAAGTTTTTGAAAGCTCCGTCTATTGAGGATCAAATAACTGCATATTCCATATGCAGTTAAGTATTTCGTAACTGAATCATACAATAGAATTAAAGTTTTTCTATTAAGAAGAAACTAAGAACTAAAATTCTTCAGATGTATAATTTCCACCTGTCTGTCACTGTTCTTCCTTGATACCTGAGATTAGAGTTAAACTTAAGAAAATCTGACTATAAGCAATTTGGAGTTAGCAGTAGCAGTGTGGGATAGGAAGAGAAGAACAAGAAGTAGGATTGAAATGAAACTAGCTTAAGTGAAGAAAAGACACCTTTCTTGTGCTAAAATGTAACAAAAACAAGACAGATATGTTCCTTTCTAAAAATGTCCTCATAGAATGATTGCCCTTTTATGCTGATCAAAGAAACACCAATTTCTTGCTGGAGTTAAGTGACTATTTAATATCGCTGTTTTTTTTAAAGTCACTGTAGGTGGGACAGAACTGCAAACAGCAATGTGGCATAATTGTGGTTTTGCAATGAATGTATTATTTTCTACTTTTTCTACCAAATATCTGACTAAAGATTATAAACTTCTGATTATAACCACAAGTACAATCATCTGTATGATAGAAGGACCATTGCATGCACAAATTGGCATTCATGATGAAGATGCCTAATGGTGAACCTAGTGTTCCATTGCACTGAGCATCAACCTATGAACTAATATATGAGATTCATCACTATTACATTTGTTCTGTGCATGATGGTCAGGTATTTGGTGCTCAAGTAATGTTGCTTGTTTTTGATGGTGATGATCTTTTTTTACTATGGAAGCCAAGAATATCTACAAAGGAAAAGAAAGTAGTGGATGGTTTGAAGGAACATGATTCTGATAATGAGAACAAAATTGAAAGTGAAGCTTCTCCAAATTGGAGGATGGGGCAATTCTAATTAGCCTCAAGGGATTATTAAATATGTTATTCTTATACATATTTCTTATAGCGCTATGATAAGGAGAGGGTTGTGAGCAGTAGAAAGCAATCGAAGGTGCCGTCATATTTGCATTGGAGGTAAAGAGATTTACCACATGAATCAACCTGAGGTGCCATCACACTAAAGAGATGGTCGAAAAAGTTGCATGAGGGCATTGTTATAGCAAAGGTTTAACCATAAAATGTGTTCAGGTGTTACCGTTGAATGATAATATGAAAAAGAGAAATATAGATTGATCAGCTACCCATATTAAGCATTTAAACGAATACTAATTGCATGAGCAAAATTCATAATATGGGTGTGGTGCAGTCATAGGAGTATCAGAGAGAATAGACCCTGTAACACATTGAACCAGCCGTATTTGTTTCACTTGAAAAGTCTGCATAATTGTTGTTACTTCTGGGTGTATCCTAATAATATATGTTGAGGTCTGAATTCAATCTCAACCAATATTGACATCTCCAGATAGCAAATGCTGATCCAGATGCAAACATGCGATGGATGTGTATTTTCAATTTTTTATTAAAATTTACATGTTTTCTTAAGTCCTGGTTATTTAAACATGTGAAATTGGACAGGCAATGTTTTGGCATGTGACTCTTGAAATATCTGACTCTCATAACTTTTTTCAGTGCATCTAGCTCCATCGTGCTATATGTCTCAGCAAACTTCTACGTCAGCAAGGCTAGATGACATGCTTTGTGCTGGAGGTTTCACAAGTGCTCTTGTAAATGGTGGGCCATCAGGACATGGAAACTACCTTGGGAATGATTCTGCAATTCTTGCTGGGAGCATGAATGCCTCAACAAGTATGCTATCCACTCCAAACACCAACATGGGAAGGATTCCTGGGATGAACGGAATGATTGTTAAGTCAGAACCTAATTATCCCAACAATTCTGAATTCCCATTCGGTAATGATAACAGCATGTTGGAAGCACACCAACCAATTGGAGATACTTCAGCTGGGTCCTTTGGTAGCTCAGAGTTGAGTGGCCAACCATTACAAGATAATCTCCTCGATATCGATACATCTTCGCTTGGATTTGGTCAGATTCCCCGAAATTTCAGTTTTTCGGATCTAGCAGATGACTTTACTCACTGTTCTGGTATGTTTTGTTTCCCTTTGCATGCTCTTTCTTTCTTCCAAACAATATACTAATGTTGTCTTTTCTCATTTAAAAGATATCCTGGAGAACTATGATCGGTCTCCTTATCTTCCACCTGATTCAAATAACTTGTCAGACTCTCCGGCAAGGGAATTTAAAGGTAACTTTGCTGTTTCTTTCTTTCTCTTTTCCTTTTTTTTAATGTTTTTTTTCCACCTTGAGGTGCTTATATTTTCTTTCTGTTTAGAGGAAGACATTAGAAAGCTAGACACCATATCTGAAGGAGTCAGTTACGAGGAATTTGGAAGCGACTGACCGTAATACCTGTTGGTCTGTTTGTTGTCAAGGTAACACTCTACCTCAAGTTGAAATACCTATTCAAATAAGACCTCTCAACACTTCCCCCCTCCTTAAAAAAAAAATTGGAAGAAAGCACCACAATATATCAACTTGTGACTTGCACTAACCCATTATTTTATTTTTGTCAAAACCCTTAGACAAGTGCCTATTATTTGTCATATTAAATCATCATGATCTTTTTTTGTGGTTTCTCCTGGAAGTAGAGTATCATCATTATAGGACATTATTTATTTTGAACTCGTACCACAAGCATCAATTTCTTTGTGATCTATGCCGTAGGATTGCACAGTTCTGTACATGCAATCTCATGATGCTTTATAGATGAGACCAATAGATATTAATAGCCGCACTCTCTTCTTCCATGTGCGACATGGACCGCCTCCATCGGGTGCCCTTTTTCCCGAGGCACGGACCCAGAACCACGCAAGCATCTAATAGCGTACATGTTCGATTAGGTGCTTCTCACAATCACAAGCAAGAAATCTTGTCCTTCAGCTGATGCGATTATGGTTGTGGGTTGACGACAGGGGTTACACCGTATTCTAATTCTTACACATTCTGCAAATTATGCCGTAGTGGGTTGACGACAGGGGTTACACCGTATTCTAATTCTTACACATTCTGCAAATTATGCCGTAGGTTGACTGGGCATCTGTACTCATGGATTTGACAGGTGACTTGTTCCTCAGATTTCAGTGGAGCCTTCTGAAGTCGTCTACCTCTGGTGCGTTTGATAAGATATGCTAATGCTTGCTGCCGTTGGCGCATTCTGCAACAGTCCTTCTATCGAAGCAACAACGGGAGTGGTTTGATTTATTTCATTCTGACCTTTCTAATCGATAGGCACTTTAATTGTTGTGTTCTTCTTCTGTGAAAGACTCGTGTATCAGCTGCTAAATTCCAGTATTACTTTTCCTGTTGGTTTTGTTTGACGTAATGCCCCATCGAAAAAAGTGGTATCAGTCTCAGCCCACCAAATCAGGCCGTTCCTCGTCTACCTGTTTGATCGTTATTTTTGTCAGCTTGTCAACCCAAAGATCTTTGAAATCATCGGATGATTTGTTTTTTTCTATAAACCATGCCATTTTTTTATTTATCTTTTTTTAATCTCATAAATATAAATTTCTTAATGTACACAACTTTTACTCGAATTGAATTTGATTGTGCCTTCATTATTTGATGAAGGATTAATTAGGAACTCGATAACCACTTGATCGGAATACTCGTGGAAGTTTATACTTTTGTTAGCTGTTCAATCCGTCGCATCTAATGTGGCCTTTTTTCTCGTGCAAATAGATCCGTCAACCCGTTTATATCATCCGAAAAAATAGAAATAGTGATTCCCTAAGATAAAAGATATTTGAATTTATATTCTTGGAGGTCACACCTGACTTGGGATTAGAGGCCGAGACGGAAGCCATGTAGGGTGAGGTTAGGGCAGCAACAAAGGGTTTCAAGATACAATGATACACCTATTCCATACTTACGGATCCGCTTTTCTGGATCCATCAACCCGATTACTGATAAATATATGAGAGGCAAAATGATTCACGAACTAAAACACTGATTGTAAAACCTACCATAAACTCAGAAAGAAGTAAGAGGAGATTTCTTTTTCACTTTATTTCTTATATCATAAGGTCTACTTTATCTTGTTTTTTACAAAAGAAAATATTTCATTCCACATCAATTTGAATACCAAACTTTTTAATCAAGCGAATTCTAATCATCTAGTATATATATATATATATATAGTATTGTACTTTTAATTCCACCCATACCTTAATGCATGATTAAAGTAGGATGTCACATTTCAATTTTTTTTATTGCTATTAATAAGAGTATAATGGGAAGTAGGTAATCTTAAAATTAAATGAAGATGTAAATAAAATAAGAGTGTAATATTATATATATATCCACAACTCATCTTAAAGTATGTTTTACAAGCTCATGCAGCAAAAAAAAAAGAAAGGTTTCACCATCAATGATATCCAAAACCTTCATATTCACCCAATTTTCTATAAAAAGGATTTGGTAAGACTTTATAGTCAAAATTGGTTTCTTTCATGGCTTCAACAACAGAAAGTTTCAAGGCACAATGGAATTCCTACTACCTCTGACCTTGCAAAGCAGCAAAGGTCTGTTCTTTCATTATCATGAAAAATGTAGTGTAGGACACTGAGACTCAACTTCTTTGGATGATGATATGCTAATGAACAATTAATTACAATGAAGAATACAGAAAGATTCAAAGAAACAATGCACTGCCACATACCAATCTCAATTATCCTTTTGCCTTTCATGGGGAGGGGGAAGGCTTCCTGCTTGCAAAGCTTGTGACTCATCAAGAATCACAAAACCACTGCTCTAGTGGATATAGAGTGAACTTAATAGTTTCATTAATGAAGAACTTGTCAAGAAGTTGAAACACAAGACTTTTGACATTATAATTATTTATGGTTCTTTTGACAAGGAATGTCCAGATAATGCTCCTAAAAATCAAACACAACTAGTTTTTAGTATCATCCTTGGCATATTACAGCTAGTGAGGATGAACTTTGATACTATGCTAAAATTGGTCCATTGTGACTAAGGGGAAAAGGCTCAAGTCATGAAAACCCAGTCATATGCAAATCCAAAATGAATTAGAATTATAAGAAGATACCAATTAGTTTCATTCAGATGGAGAGAGGAGTTCAGTTGACAAAATTGCTACATCTTATATGACACCACATATCATAGAAGATCCAATTTAAATTCAACACATCTCAACAAGCTATTGAGAATATTAGCCTATGATAGATGAAACTGGTATTCACCTATGAATTCCTCACTCATAGGATTAGCCAGTTAGAAGAAATTGACTCATTTGTGTATCTAATCAAATCCCAATCACTGCTCAAGAATGAGCAGATAGTGGATGCCAAATCTCATCTTCTTTTTGACTTTTTCTTTCTGTACAAATGGTAAGTAATGAAGGTGGAATTTGATCTCAAAACCTTGAGATGAACTGATAAAGTCTACACCAATCTCATCTTATGTATGAGTTGATCAGCCTTGATCAATATTTGACTAATCAATCATGGCAATTAGAAAGCCTTTGATTCTTCTCACTATCTTCTCTCTTCTCTTCTTCCATCATTTAACCTATTTTTCTCCCCAGAAAAAGTTTATTTATAAGATATGATAATCCTATATACTTCCCCTTTGATGCACATTTTCATGTCTCACTTCTATAGAAGATTTGCACACTCTAAGCATAAGAAATTGGCATTGTGAAGAACAACAATATCATTAGCAATAGATTCGTTTTGGCTTTTAATTTTGGACAAAAATAAATCGGTTTTAAGGATACAGTCCTTCACAATATTGAGACTCAAATACATTATACTCATCCATTTTGCCCAAAAGGTTACCAATGTCAAGCTCACTACACTGACCTAATTCTTCGGAAATCGATCACCTAATCGACAAAAAAAGAAAAAAGAATTCAAGATTCTGTGTTCATCGATCTATTTGCTAAGTTTCTAATCTCCATGCATTGCTCTAAGACCATACATATGTAAGAAACCAATATCATGCATGAGAATCTAGGAAAGAGATCGTGTGCATGCCTTTTGCCAATGACATTTGATGATCCTAATTCACAGAGCAGTGGTGTGTCCAACCGTATCTACTGATTAGATGCGCATGCAAGTCCTAAATCGTAATGGATCACAATACAACAGTCTACTTCGCATGCATATATATTCCTACGGATCAAACAAAATGCTTGACTGATTCGATTCTGTGAGAGCAGAAGGATCTCTAACTTTAAGCAGACGCTCAACTGAACAGCATACAGTATATGCATGCAGCAATATTACGATTACAACTATGGTTGCAAGGCTTCGAAGTAGCAGAATTAAGAGCAGAAGTACAACGTTGAACCTCTTCTTTAATTCCAGGGTTAATCTTCTTTGCTTTTGTTGGAGTGAGAGGTGAGGAGACGATCATACTGTTCTTGCGTTCTCTCACTCTTCCTCCATGGCTTTAACCCATAAGCCTTCGTTCATCATCAAACGAGAAGAAAGACGAATCATGATCCTATGCAGAACGAAAATGACGAGAGAAAGAAAGCCTGAATCAACTCGGCATCAGCTGATCCCTTTTACCTGGGCTGGCAAGGGTTTGGAGAGACGAACGAGATGTTTCTGGGATCAGTAGGGCGTGCGTCCTCCTCCGCCGGTGGCCCAGCCGTGAGGCTCGCCTGGCAATTGCACATTGTTGAGCAGGTTCGGCGGCAGACCATGGAGAAGTGGATTGCTGGGGTCGTGCAGCTGCTGCTGCTGCAGTGGGGGAGACTGGCCGACCAGTCCCGGAGAGCCAAGGCCACCTTGCTGAGCTTGAAGGGGCTCCTCGTCGTCCAGGGGGAGCCGCTCGTAGGCGGCGTTTCCGAAGGATGCTGCCATTATGATCACTGGGCCGGAGGCTATCAGTGGCCCCACGACGCTGCCGCCGACGATCTGACCCTGCCCGCCGGCTAAGTAGATGGTCAGGCCCGTGGCCGCGGGCGGCGCGGGCGGCGGCAGGAAGGATCCGGAGAGGGAGAGTATCTCGAACCGGCCGTGGAGGTTGACGACCGCACCGGGGGAGGCCGGCTGGCGCAGGGTGACGTTGGCGACAGTGCCGCTGCCGCTGAGGACGCAGACGCCGCGCTGCCGGCGGCGGGCGAAGGTGGCGACGCCGTCGACGATGTCGCACCCCCCGGCGATCTCCATCACGTGGGAGCTCAGCGCGTTGGCGCTGTCCTGGTTGATGATGATGGGCGGCTTCGGCTTGTTCCTGGACCCGGCGGGGCGGCCGCGCGGCTTCCGAACCATATCCCCCTCGCCGGACAGCGCCGAAACCAGCTCCTTGCCGTCTCCCCCATCGTTCCCATCGTTGTTATCCCCGTCGTAGTCGCGCTTCATGCCGCGGTGGAGGCCGCTGGTGCCGCTGTGCTCCTCTTCCACCGCAGGCGGCGGCTGTTGCTGCTGCTGAAGATGCTGGAAGGGGTGGAGCGGGTGGTGGAAGTCTCGGTTGTGGAACGGAGGAGGGAGATGGTGGCCATGTGTGGAGGCTTTAATCGGATCCATGAGGCTAGCTAGTGCGCGACCTCAGGAAATGGAACAGTACAGGTAAGCAGATAGCTGATAGTTCGCAGACAAAGATCGAGAGACGGTTGACGATCTGATCCAGTAGAGAAAAAGATAAGGTAGAAAGGAAAAGGAAGGCGGCGGTCTGTCTCTCCTTTCTTCGCTTTCCCAAGGAATCAAACCCTGCTAATTGGGTGTGGAAAGGAACTCCATCAACTGTGCCATTTTTCTTTGACGCTTGGTATTTGTTTAGCTACCCGGCGGCAAGGGAAGGGAGGAGGAGGAGGGAGGCAAGTGGGCTTGGGATTTGCTTCAGGAGGGAAGGTTAGGGTTAGGGGAGGTCAAAGGGTGGAGGGATGAGAGATGAGAGAGAGAGAGAGAGACATGATTGATGGTGGAGTTTGGTGTCTCCGTTGTTATATAGTTATTCTGTTCCTCTCTTTGTCTCTGTCCCAACCCAACTGATTCCTTCTCCATCAACACCTCTCCCCATCCAGATCTCCTCCCTTCCTCTTCCTCGTCTCTTCCTTTCTCTGTATGCTATATAGCAGTCAATCCAACGACAATCTCTCGAACTGCCTCTGAGCTTTCCCAGTCAAGGTTAGCTTTTGCTGTAGAAAAGATCACCGCTTCATACTTATCAGCACCCTGCAGTATCCAAAGATTCGGTGTCCATGGCGAATGCAGTTCACCGTATTCCAGCAATAGTATTGCTTTGTCCGATTCAAGGACGTTCACGATTGGTTTAGAACGCTGTACTCTGATTGCTGTGCCACGGAATTTGATATTATTGGGGTGACCACCTCGATTTGGACTTTAGAGACAGCGTGGCTCCCACGTTATGGAATCCGTCACCGGTGACAAAGTTGTTTTTCTTACGCCTAACGAGACTACCCGCCCGTCTAGTCCTCTCGTAAGAGGCTGGGATCCACATCGATTCCTCCGATCACAAGACGGGTGTGTTGTGGGTGGCATTATAATAAGTAGTCGAAGTAAGAGCGACACCTGGACGTATCAGAATCCAGTGGGGACGCATGTGGATCTCCAGCCAAGTCAGATGTCGGGACGGCACGAATCTCCAGGGGCCATCTGCAGAGAACTAGAAATCGCCGTACAGGGGAGGCAGTGCATCTCCTTCTGTAGGCCCCGCACAGGGGTCCGCATCAGAGACGAGCTGGGTTCGTAATTTTCGTGGTCGGTGGCTCGTCCGTGGCAGGCGAGCTGGATCCAACCACTCCGCACCAACCACTAACCTTGCCCACGCAGTGTTTGATGGGGTGTCAGCGCTAAGAGCGCGCGGATTGGGCGGCCGCTGATCCACTGCGTCAGGGCCGGCGCACGGTCACCGACGCGCCCGTGCATTGCGTCCCCTCGTCGTCAAGTGTCACTGCGCTGGGACTGGGAGATGTGATGTACACGAGAAGTACCACTTCACTGAGAGATCTGATGAAAGCCATTTATATATAGGATGGAGATGGATTTGAGAGAGAGAGAGAGAGAGAGAGAGAGAGAGAGAGAGAGAGAGAGAGAAAGAGAGGTATGGCCAGGGGACTTCCATGCGTGGAAGAGAAGTGTTGGACTGATGATGACAAAAGGGAGCTTCTTTTCTGTCACATGTGAGAGGAGAAGACAGTGAGATCGATGAGTAGATCTATTGACCTATTAGATTCTATGGTTTGCTGGATACTTCCTCCTTTCCCCCCAAAATGTTGGGAGAGGTTAAGACAGGAAGGGTTTTTGGAACAGGAAAAGATTGCGTTTTAAGAAGATTATGCGAATTTGGTATTTACTATAGCAACTCCAAATATTAAAATGTGAATTTTAAGCTATCCAAATCTAGACTTCCTATTAAGTATCATTTTTAATCTCTAATTTTGACTTCTTAGTTATTTAATCTTTTGTTAATCCCTATTACATAAGAGAGATTAAATCATGTTGTTCAACTCAATTTAGATTTAGACATTTTTCAATCATAAGAATCAAAGAAATTACTTTGGGAACTTGTGTACAACCAAAAAGATAGATTTCAAAGCTACCATCAACAATTAATACTGATCTCTCCAACATTAAAAGATACCTCAGGGCACCGATGCAAGATGTCAATTCAATATTTATAATCTTATCGTTCAAGAACAGAGTTATTTACACAAGTCAAATGTCGATCATCAAGTGTCAAAACAAAGAATGCTACCATGGCACCAAGCCTACAGAATTAGTGTCATGCCACGAACAACTTAATCTACTTTTAAGTGGAAGCAAAATGCCAGCAAAGTTCAGAATCATTTATCGGAAATTCTATTTTGTAAGACAATGTTAATCATGAAACAATGAATATTTCAGTTATCAAAGGAAAAAAAAACAAGTGCATCACTTAATGGCCTATCCGAAAGATGCATTTTTACATGGATAGAGTAGCATGACAGCTTTGCTGAAGACGAGCTCAGAGACCAAGAGCTGATCGATGAGAGCTGATGGATGTTTCCAGTTTCAAGAGCTTATGGAAGATCACTGATGAATTTTATGATTGGAACAGGAGACCAAGAAGTTTAACTTATCAATGGATAAAAAGAAACTAAAGTTGACCTTTATGTCAGCATGCAGTATGAATTGAGGACATGGAAGTTCATGAACTATTCAGCCTCCTCCAATATGCTATAAATCATCCTACAAAGTTCATGAAAGAATACAACAATTAGCATAACTTGTGTGCCAGTCAATATTCAATTTTGGATCCAATGTATGTCACTTACCAAATCAAACACAAGAAGAGAACAATAACAAGATTGATGAGCTTGAAAAGACGCCTTTTCTTTTCTCTGTTGAGGTGATTAAAGATCTCAGTCACATCTACTAGATGTTGCTGCCGCTGGTACCTGTAAAAAGACAACAAATCAGCTGATAATTTCAAACTTCTATGTTTTACTTGACACATGCAGCTGCTTTCAACAGTAACGATCAAGACTGCATTAACTTTTGTGTAAAACTACTAGTACGGCACATGCATATGTGGTCTGCATAGAACACAACTCGAGAGAAAATGGGTGATCAAGTACACTGAGGTTTCCACCATTGCAAGTTATTTCCACGATTCACACGCTCGGTAAGTAACAACATATGTCAACCTTATGTAAGGTGCATAAATATTAAGTCAAAGCAAAATGTTAGACAGAAACTTGCAAGTTCTAATACAAAGCAAAATGAATTGTTTGGTAGATAGACCCTTGTTTTTTGTATGTTAAAAATCCAATTTTAATCATGCTCATGGGGTTCACCAGTTTTATAGCTTAGTGTATATCTACTTAAGACAGTATAGTTGCATAATGCCATCTCTATACATTATATCAAGCATCACCCTTTAATTCTTAGAATTGGCATTTTTCTTATCTTACTGAGTGCATATGTATGCCTGAAATAAGTGCTATTTATTGCGGAATGATTTTCCAAACAACCAAAACACCAAATTTTCAATCTTGAACCATTTTATATTAAGTTTGTCATTTGAAAATATTCTAGGTGGAAAAAATTAGTATATTTTGATGCCAAAATGCACCAAAATAAGATGCAACAGCTTGTTTTGAAATGAAGCAAAAACGATTTACCTTTTGAGATGCACAAATTTGGATATCATTCTTAAGTAAATTATAGCATACATTAAGTGCCAAGTTAATACAATTTGTTAATAATGCAAATATTTGTTCAACCTTCAGACTGACAATCAATCTTTCTATGCTATTATTTGAAGATGAGAGAGTAATATCAAACGCTGAAATTTAGCCAATCCAAAGCTATGAAAAATTAGGATTTCTTTAACCCAGAAGGAGAACCCATTTGGGTTTTAACAGTTCCAAACTTCTGAATTCTATGTATCCACATCCTAAATTGATTGTCATTGTTTTCCTAGTCCAAAGCTCACCACTGTTTCATGGTTGAGACCAAGTACTTGACTTTGGGACATTAATTGAGGATCCTCCCTAATTTTTTCTGTGTAGGGGCCTGGATATGAAACTGATAATGAACATGTAAATCCTATCAATTTGAGATGGATATTCTATCAACTGCTGATATCAACAATCAAACAAAAAAAAAAGCTCCATGGATCTGATCTGCTCCAACATTCCATCTCTTCTAGAAATGAGGTTCCAACTAAAACTTTGATTACATCAAAGTGCTACTACTCTGGATATCACTATATAGCTTATTAAAGTAGCACATGCAGCTGTTAGGAAAATTATTAGATTAGGCCCTACATTATAAAATGGATACACATTGTTCCACTTGAATGTTGGCTTTAAAGGTCTTTGCTCCTACGATCAAAGATTCTCATTTCTGGTTCTATGCAGACTCTTTCCAAATTTTGAGAAATTTTATGTACCTCCCTGGTTGTCAGTTCTGAAACTATTATCTCAACTTTTCCCACTATTTGACTAGTCTTCAGGCTTGATGGCCGAAAATAACTTCACTTTTCTAATCTTACAGTTATATATGTCTCTCACTTTTCTAATTGTGATTGTTACGCATGCATCAGCCCTTGTGTGTGCATGCCTGGACCCTGGTTGACAAGAAGCCTTGAATTCAGCTGAAATCTACCATAGATCCCTTGACTTAAAGAGTTATGCTCTATAGAACACATGCGTTGGACAAGGCTTGGATGATGAACTCCAATTTTTGTCAATCTTCATGGATGGAGTTCATTAAGACAGCAATAGTCTTCAGTTTACAGCTAGAGCTGAATACCATAAGCATATATCCATTAGAGCAATGTGGACAAACAGAGAAAAGGGAGTTAGTGTTTCACAGAACTAGTAGTAGCTATTGACATGCGTATCCATCATCTCTACAGAACAGGGATTTCAGCCAGATTTTCATAATTGTAATGCACAAGAAGATAATTAAGGGTCAGTAGTGCGACACATTTGAAAATAGACTATGAAAGTTGTTTGCTTTATCTTTCTTACACATATAGTGTATAAATTATGAGAGAGCAACAAGATAGTAATGAGAGCAACTTACAATCTCACATTGTAGTAAATGATTGGAACACAAAACGTGAACATCAACCAATTTCCAGACAAGAGAAAGAGTAGACCCAAGACTCCTTGCAAGGCAAATTCTGGATATATCACCTTATTTATCCGGGAAGCTACGTCATATGGATTGATATAATCAAATTCTAGGTCTGCCAAGCACATGAGCTGCAAAACACAATGTCAACATTCATTATTCAGGAAAAGTTCTTCCAGGTGGCATTAAAAGTGAGCAAAGAATGCATAGTTAAACCACCTAATGTAGCAAGACTAGAATATGACAAACCTAAGCCACCTCGTTTAAAAACTGGTAACTAATATCCATGTCCAACTTCCAACCGGTGTTTCAAAAGAAAAAAAAAAAAATACAAAAATGTCCTACAAGAAGTATATAGAAACTTGTGCTGCAAAACAGATCTCAATAGTGCCAACAAAGTAGCACATATTGTGTTACTTAGTACAACAAAACACAACCATGTTCACAGAAAATAATATTAATGGACTACAGTTCTGTGATATAAATTTCCTGTGTTTCATGCAAAAGTTGTGACTAAGCAGAATGTCAAGCATAATTTTCCTTGGTGACTATAGCATAGAGTCATTAAATAAAACACAGGGCAACTACATCACTCTGTTTAGCAACAGGTGTAGAGACACAACTACATGCCAAAAATCGTCTCGTGGGCATGCTGGACTAATCAAACCAAGATTCATGTTTCTTTAAACTAAAACATTGAATACCCTTCACTAAACAGATAAACACTTCATAAACAACTTGAAAAACTTGGTATACATTGCATTTCTACCAAAACTGTTGTGAAGAAAAATCCCTGGATAATTTCTAGCTTCATGCTGAAATGAAAATTGACATGTATATGCTTGGTCAGTTCGTGAAATAGTGCATTGCTGATGACAAAAATGGAAATTTGCATGCTTAACACTTCTTTTCACCCAAGGATTCTAGCAGGTGCCCAATCCCACATGAGTAGCAGCAAATATCGATGTAATCTGTTCAAAAATCCCAAACTAACTTGCTGGATCTGGTTTCAGCACTATTGTCATGAAAACACCCAATAGTCCTAATAATCAACCAAAGGACTAAGGGTATTGACCATTCTTGAACCCGCATTTTCCCTATTTCACTCTTCTCCTGTTTCACAACCAAACAACAGAATGACACTACAGTAAATCGGAACTTTGGCTGTCACAACTTGGAATCAGACCCCTTTCATATCCCGATGAGTTACCGAACCATACTTCAATCTAGCTGGCTTCAAAGGGAACAAAGAACTACAAGGTCTAATTTTCGAGAAAGAACGCGATCCATCCCGTCAAATACCATATTTTTCCTCCCTCAAATATCAGAACCGGGATAGAGTTCGATTCTACGGAGGGTTTTTGCACGGATAAAGCCCGAAACTGTTCATGATTGTTGGGCGAAAGATGGAGGGGTACCTGGTGGATTACGAGAGCGATGAGGATGACGACGAGGAAGAAGGCAGTGAGCCAAAAGAACACCATCACCTCTCCCGCCCCTTCTGCCGCCAAGTCTCTCCCTCCCTCTCTCCCGAGGAGAGGTTATCGGTGACGCTTTCGATTTATAGTCGAATAACCAATTAATCGAGTACTTAACGCTTCTATTTTATCATTAAATAGAAAACATACCTGTCAAAATTACCGACTCCGAAATTAAAGACAGCGTGTCTCCGGCCCCATTGATTCACCAATGACAAGCGGGGTAGCTTATGTACGGATGAAAAGTAGTAACTTCAAACTTTACCATATCAATGCATCCATCTATAAAACTCAATTTAATTATCCTAATTATGATAACGTTAACTAATTTGAGTTTATATATAAATTAATGTTAATTAAAATTTTAATTAATAATCAAATGACCACAAAGGCAAGTAGTAAGATTTTAGTATAAATTTATGTGTTGAATTTAAATTTAGAGAAATAAATTTACATTTTTACCAGAGAAATTAACTTCCAAAATAAAAAAAATAAAGATAATACACCAATTTCATTTTATATTGTCAATTCATCAAGATAAAGTTTATAGGAAGATAATTATTTTCATCACACATATAATTTAAATGGGAAATATATCATATGTCTTATGCCAAAAGTAGATGATTACTTAAATAACACTTAAGTCTATTATCTTTATCATTGACATCAAAGTGAAATACAAATTATGCTAATAGGTTTTGACATAATTTATGTTAATATATATTACATAAGCTATAACATGTGGACTAATATTATTTTTCATTAAAATATTTGATAAAACAAAAAATGTCTGCATGAGAATAGTATTTTATTATATCATATTTTAATTTTCAATTGAATTTTATTTTGGAATCTATAAATTAGATTATATTTAATATCCCTCAGCTCAAAAGCTGAACCGGTTCAATTAGTAGGAAATCAAACCGAACCAAAAAAACTCGGAGATCAATCAGTGTTCGGATCCTATGCAATTCATATGAATTCGTCTCCCTCCAATCCACCATATCTACCCTCCATCTCCCACATACTCCATTTCTTACCGTTCAATCCTATGATATCAAGCATCTTCCGCTGGTCCACATCCGGAGTGGAAACACCCATCATCTCGGCGGGTGGAAGGCTGAGATCATCTGATTCGAAGAATGAAGGGTGGAGATGAAGGATCGCCAAGGAATAGATCCATTCTCGCACGTGACCTCACTGTCACGTCTTCCTCGCCACACGCGTCCGCTCTCGCCGCAGCTTCCTCCGCCTCCGCCCCCTCAACGACGAGGAGGAGGAGCAGAAGAGAGGAAGAAGAAGAAGGAGAGGAACAACAGTAACAAAGCAAGTAAGATGTCTTCTTTCCGTTTCGGATCGCGTTTCCGCACCGCCTTCTCCAGCTCCTTCCTCCGAAGCGTCCACTCTCAGACCTCGCCGGGGCGTCGCCTGGACGATGCGGGGCCCCTGGCCTGCCGCCTCGAGTCCCGCTCCGTGCTCCGATTCCGCGGCCCCGACACGGTCAAGTTCCTCCAGGGCCTACTCACCAACGACATCCGCCCCCTTGCGGCCCGCACCCCTCCCACTGACAGCCGCGTCTCTCAGGCCTCCTACCTCCCCACGCCTAATCTCACTTACCGTTCCCCGCCGCCGATATACGCTGCCCTGCTCACCCCCCAAGGAAGGTTCTTGTACGACCTTTTCCTGTACCGCCCCCCTCGGCCCGACGAGAAGCTCGATGGGCGGACTGGGTCGGGGCCCGGCTCGGCCGACTCTGAGGAGCCCTTCACTTTGCTCGCCGATGTCGACACCGCCGTCGTGGATGATCTTCTTGATTGCTTCAAGAAGTAAGGGTTCGATACCTTTCCTTTTCTCCTTTTTCCCCTTAAATTCATACTGCAGGAAGATCGTTGCTTTCAATGCACACATTGACATATCCTCAGTAGAAACTATGCATTAGTTTGAATGCACACATTGACATATGATAGTTTTGTCTGGTCCTTGTCATATGCAAACATTGGCAGTATTGCATCAAACTATGAAGGTGTTGGGTTTCAATTTTTTGTGTTATCATCATATATGCTGGCTTTATTAAGCTAGATCTGATTATAAGAAGAAATATCTGTATGTGCTGACCTCATCCTTCCAATTAACATCAAAGATTAATTAGAGGATCTTGCATGCATTTGGAGAGTCAATCAAACACTTCAACAATGAAGACATAATTGCTTCAATTTTGTTAAATTTGGGTATAAGACATCTGTAAATTTCTACAAATGACAGAGTTGACTAACCAGATCATGGATGAAGCTAAAACAACAACAACCAGTTGTAATGCTCTATGGATCTTTCTCCATCATGGATCCATGTCCATGTTTAGGGTAATTTTCCTGTTATTGTAAGAGCAACTGAGTGTCTTTTTATTTTCACTAATAAAATTTCATAGGTCTCTCTCTACCTCTCCTACCTCCACTAATTGTTATTTCATTTCATTATAGCATGATATTTTAACTATAAATGAAGCTATGAACATATTTTGGTTGGCAGCTTGAGTCTTCTCGTTGTCTGAAAACTTCTAATTAACTTGATATTTGTTATGTTTAATCATATTGTCTCTTTACCCGAGTCAAAAGTTTGCTTATGGATGCACAACTCTTAGAGGGAAAAGAAATGACAAAATGGATAAACATGGACTAATGAAGAAGTTTGTCTTGCATATTATGCTAAAAATTCAAGTTTTTTCAATTAAAATGGAGGATAAGTGAATTTAGTACATCTGGAGTGTATACAGTTTGATTAAGTGCCATCTTGCTAGTGAGGTATTCAATGTCCCTATCTTCTTCCGGCTGTAAGTTTTAGGAGCATTTGGTTGGAAATTATACGAGAAGATTCCCCATTGACTACACATTGCCAGTTATTTTTATTTGCTTATCTATCAATATAGTGATAGTTATTTGTACCTGTGTGTATTACTGTATTTTCAGGTTTTGTGTGGTGAAAATGGTACTTGTTTGTTGAATAGAAATCATCAATTTATCATTTATCAAACATTATAAAGTGACTAATATGTTATAGTTAGGTATTTAGTGCTGTTTCAACATTTTTAAAATGAAAATATGGTAAATTTAGCTGATTGCTTCTTTACAGTTTGTCATATAAGGATTATCATTTATCTTAAAAATGAGTTTCTAGATGACTAAGCACTGCTGTTCTGCAGTCAGTGCTGTTACAAGTAATAACATTGATGATAACCCTAGTAATTAAAGATCACAGGTTACAGCAGCTTAATAACTGAATGTATATCAGAAAAGTGTGATAGATGTCATTCAAAAAAAAAAAAAAGATGAAGTAAAAAGAAGATAGGAACTAGAAATAGTTCTTTGCTACGTAACAGACAAGCGAAAACATAAGATCAATTAACATCAATTAGCCACTTTTCAATCAGGGCCAACATCTGATAGCAGTTACTTGGAATCCAAGATAGTCTTTTATTTTCAACACTTTTGTTTCTTCTACATCAGTTTACTGAATTTCTCATGGCCCATTGGAGTTGCTAAAGTGCGGGATGTCCAAAACTGATGGAGCATGAATTGCCAATGTCATTTGTTAAGATTGGAAGACAGTCATAAAACACAGTCCCCAGTGTTCTCTATACTATCAATCTTTTATAGAAAACCTTGCCGTTCATTTAAGCAACCAAAAAGGATGTCACTTTTATGGTTCTTTTATTCATGTGCTATAGGTATTGTTTGAGATCAAAGGTTGGGATAGACAATGTGGACAAGGAATTCTCCTGCTGGCAACGATTTGGCAGCCACCTTTCTAGTAATTCAGCATCAGCTGAAGAACCTGAGGCTGCATCGGTTGGTTGGGGAGGAGGAGTTGGTTATGCTGGTATAGCTGCTGCACAAGGAAATGATCTTAGTTGGCAATGGTTCAAGGATCCTAGATTGAATTGCCTAGGATTTAGAGGAATCTTCCCCACTAATGCAACTCGTGAGGCTTCTAAATTGTCTTTCATTCTGTCAACTGCTTGTCATGAGAGTGCAAACAATGATTCACTATTGATATCCTAATTTTCACTTCTTTTACTTCTCTATGCAGCACCCTTAGTGGAGGCTGATAAGGAAGCTAGTGAATGGCACTACCTACAGTGGAGGTTAGAGAAAGGAATTCCAGAAGGTTCCACTGAGATTCCAAAAGGTTTGGCTGGTTACTCATCAAACATCTTAGAAATCAATTCGGATATCCTATAATGTTTTTTGAGGACTGGACCGTTTCAATAGTTTTGTAAACAGAACTAACAACAAAAGGAGACATATCATGTTATGTCTCATGATTTCATAACATAAATTGGTTGAAAAGACATCGAATATAAGTTGGAAACTGATGCGCTGGTTCGTTTATGAATTCTTGTTAGGAGAATGCATTTCTTAATTGTTGATATCCAAAGTGTAGACATTGATACCTTAGGAGAATGTATTTGATGCTTGTACTGATGCAGTGAGGTTGAAATGATAATCTCATCTTCAAATTCATCATAAGTTTGTCTTCCTTCTCTACATTTTTATTTCATTACATTAACAAATTTTGTTGCTTTTAGGATGAATAGGTCATAAAGATTGAAAATGCCCACACTCTTATCATATATTTTCAGTATGAAATTGGAGGTATCTGGGGTACTGGCTCGATTCTAGAATTAGATGGTACAATGTTAAAGATAAATAATATAAGGCTCTTCAAAATTCAGATGAACAATGAAGAGGCTTGGAATTTTAGACTGATATAATATCTGTCATATGGACTCTGATAGTCACTGAGATTAGGAGTGTGACAAAAGAGATTCTTGGAAAGTTTGAAGCTCGGTGTATATCTTCAATAGAGAATTGATGATTGTGAGAAAGTTCAAAAATCAATCACTACAGATGACACTTTAAATATTGACATAATTGTCAAAATAAAAAAAATTCTAGAACAACTATAGTAGATAAAAGAGGAAAATAAATTACAAGTATGGTATAAAAGGAGGCCTATGATTATTTTTAGTTAAGCAGGTGTTAAGTACGAGGAAAAAAACAATTATCAGGTTAACAGAGCTAGGGAAAGATCAAGTAGATATTTACTTTGAAGATGTGAAAATAAGTAAGAGTGTAGAATCTAAGTGTAGATCTAGTCTATGATTGTTTCACTGCATGGTTGCGCTCCAGACATGACAGCATATATGATTTCCTTTCCATAACTCATGTCAAGTTGCTCTTCATAACCTTCTCATGTGGTGGCCATTGATAGTCGAGAACTTTTGTAGATTATTACCCTTTGTTCTTTCTATTTCACCATAGGTGAGGCAGTTCCTCTTGAATACAATCTTGTGGGGTTGAATGCCATCTCCTTCGATAAAGGATGCTATGTAGGTCAGGAGCTTGTTGCTCGGACACATCATCGAGGTGTCATCCGCAAGCGGTTGCTTCCACTGAAGTTTGTAAACGACAACGGAGAAGGTTCTAATTTCTATATAGCTGGCTTCAAGATGACTTTTTGGGTTTGAATTTTTGCATATGATCATCTGTGCTCATTCATCCTTTTGTTCAGACCTACAGCAAGCAGTATCGCCCAATTCAGACATAGTAAATTATGCTTCCGATAAAAAGGTCGGGACTGTGACAACAGCTCTCGGATGCTGTGGTATGGGACTGGTGAGACTGGAAGAGGTCCTCAAGCAGTCACCAAACCTGCGCATTGAGGGACAGGATGAAGTGAGAATCAAGGCCATGATACCGGATTGGTGGCCAGCAGAATGGACACAAGTGCAAGAACAACAACAAAGTGCTGCTGCTGCCTAGAGCTAATTATCAATTCTTGGTTCGATACAATTTGTTCATCAACACGTGTGTGGATGATTCAACTCCATCCATTCATTTTCGTCATGGAAAACAATAAGATGTTCAGTATCTAACCTGTTAAGTGAGGCATAAGAGCATGAGTTATTTGTCAATAATCTCAGTTCATGCACCTTATGCTATGTTTGAATGAAATTGAGATGCAGAGTAGCAGTTCATAAATAGCTGTAATGGCTCGATTGATGATGGCTTTTGCAATCTGCAAGTAATTGGCATCAAAAGATGAGTTCTGCTGTAAGCATATTGTTCACCGTATCTTGTAGTGTTCATCGAATGTATCAAGAAGCGTGAACGGTGATTACAAGAATGCTTTCCAAATGTAAGATTGGAAAGAATGTTCAGAGAAAATTAACATTTCCAATTTGTAATGATGAGGTTTTCCCTTGTGCACAAACACTCATGTTAAGTGCTTCGCCCACGTTTACTTTAAACATTGCCTGTATACCAATCAATGAAACTAAGGGAATTTTGAATTGAATGATTGGGAGAAGTAGCACTTGCCTGATTGGGACCAGATGTGGGCTATATATATATATATATCATCATTGGGACCAGATGTGGGCTATATATATATATATATATATATATATATATATATATATATAGCTTCTTCGAGCTTTATGGTATAATGGAGATGGAAGGAATGTTCTGATGCACTGACTGTTTGTTAAGGAGAGAAACAACAGATGTAATGCTTCTGGGCACAATATTTATTATTTTAAATAATGGGATGATACAACCCAACTATTATTAAAAAAGCGAAAATTATATATCCATCTGAACTACATGGATATATACAAATATAATTATATTTATGTTTAACATTAGATATATATGTCTCATTTTAATTGAGGACTTTTTGCAAGTAAAAGAACGTGAAACAGCAATAGAAGATGCATGTCCAATTAACAAACAAAATATGCATGGTCCAAAAAAAGATTGTGGGTCTGTCAGACAACCCCAGGATCGCCCCAGCCGATGGGCACCACCAGCTGAGAACGATCCCCTACTGTGAGAGACCTCGAGAGATCCCCACCGTTAATCACGCTCCGATCCTGAGGTCCCGTATCATCAACCAGACTTTTGTGCCTGTCTCGTTAGAGTTCTAAGAGACAGTTGTACGAACCTATAGAACAGATCCTGTTCAAGTAAGGTCGTGCTCTGTTCTCCCGTTGGGGTTATAATATAGCTTGAAGATATCTTGGGAATTGTGATGTGGGACTAAGTGTCGTCGTTGCGGATCCACGCGGCGAGTCATCCGACGTCGTTGTCGCGAGTCCAGATTCGTGATTGGTGAATGGTGCTGTGGACTGTATCAAAAAATGGTGCCAATGGATCCCGATCGATGGATTTTTGTTTTTGTTTTTCGAGGTTGCTGCTTTTCATATTTCTCAGATGTTTTTATTCATCATAATTCTTGAGATATGTTTCTAAAGTACCACATTACACCATATGGATTGGTTGATATGATGAATCAGTTCATCAATTTAGATCGATCACTACTGAACTATGGCTCACTCTAATTCTCACATGTAACATTTATAGTGATATTTATAATATATTTGAATAGATTTATAATTTTTTTATTGAAAAACATTGTGAGTGAAGCAAATGAATACAAAACCTTATCTAAATCAGCTCATACATAAAATAAATTTTTAAATAATTTTAATAGTTCAGAAATAAGAGCAACCAACTTCTATATCAATTTAGTATTTTTAACTATGTTTACAATATTTTTATCACATTTATTTTTAGCACTTCCATCGTTTAAAAACATGATTACTAAGAAATTAAATACTTGGTCGAAATGTCATCTCTATCCGATTGACACATGGTTAATATTTATGTTGAATCTCAGATTTTGATGATAAAACTAATTGTAGTGTTGTTCTAATATGCGTTTGAGTGACGTAAGACTAACGTCGATCAGGAGAGGTAAATTAAACATGTCAGAATATTGAACATCGGGCCAGAGTGAACATATTAGAATATTGGATGTCGGGCCGGAGGAACGATCGACCTATCGGCAGAAGGCTTCGGGTCAAGAATTTAGGCATCGAGCCTAGAAGAACGGACATTACGCCAAGGAGATCGGAGTTGCGGAGGTCAATATGCCGATTGGACAAAGACCGTAAAAGAAGACGAAGCGTCGAAGGATCGAACGAAGCACCAGAAGAACTAATGATATGCCGGACAACACATGATTAGTGCTTGTAATAATTTGCCTAGATCGAGTTAGGTTTTAGAGTCTAATTGAGTTAATTTAGAATGTAATTAGACCAACTCTATTAGGGGCAATTGGGCCCAAAATAGGGTTATTTTGGGCCAAGAGAAAGACTTATTCAGTGACCCAAGTTTGAGCTGTGTTGGGCCAAGTAGAAGGCCCAAACAGTGACCCAATAGGTGGCATCATCGTGGCACAATCTTCGAGACTATGTCAGGCGGTGGTACCACCTAGTGTTAGTGCTGCAGGCGGTGGTACCACTAGGACCCGGGATGAAACCTTTTTAGGCTCGAAGTTTGAATCAACTTGAAGCCTATAAACACCCATCTCATCCCTGGTTAAACTACACAACTGAGAGCAAAAAAAAAAAAGAAAACTATGTTGCAATTGTTTGTGTGTGGAACTCCTCTCAAAGTTCTAAGTATAGAATAGTTTGAGAGAGGAGTAAGTGGGGGTGTAAGGGTTCTCTCCTAAACCCGGTAAAAGGAGAATCAAGTGTAAAAGGTGGTTGGTCTTCGCCTATTGAAGGAAGACTGATAGTAGATGCTGGTGGCCTCGACGGAAGAGGAATCGACGGAGTAGATGTAGGTCACAACGACTGAACCACTATAAAATCTGTTTTACATTTACTTTTTACAATTTACATTAACCGTAAATTACCTTCAATATGTTTATGAACATGATTTCAAACTAAGCATATTTTCGAAATCGATTTTAATCGAATATTTTTACCTTTGCACTAATTCACTCCCCCTTCCTCCCCCCTCTTAGTATGGACTCATTCCTAATAATTTCATCTCTATTTAACTTACACTCCAATCTCATTCGATCAATACATCATGCGGGCTCAAGCTTGGCCATGTAGCATTAACGACAAATTGTTACTTTATATTCTTAAATTCATGGCATGATTTCATAATCTCATTAATGATTAGATAACCATTCTCAACATTAACTATGACCTTAACCCAATAGTCAAGGTTGTCTCTTATGCCCAATAGTGAATTATACCATTTTCATTTGTTATATGATGGAACTACGTAAATCAATACTAATTTAAGTATCATATGGGTCTTGTTGGATATATCATGATGCACTATGTAAATCAAAACATATACCAAACTTAGAAGTTTATATCGGTTGGCTCTACAATTTTGCCAACAGTTGAATGACCATAATTTATCATAACAACGATAATGTTAATTTAACCATGTATAAAGTTTAATTATATATATAATTATATAATTATATTTTAACACATAAACTTTGTCAACTTTTAAATAAATATAAATTATTGATGTGGTGCTTTGCATACCCAAAAATAATAGGAAGATTGAAGATACCAACCAATACCTGATCTCTAATTAGTTCTTCTGTTATAACACTCTATTTTCACTTTTATTCATATACTATATTTATGATTAAAATATGATGTTACCTTTTTTATTTATCAATGCTATCAAATATAACACATTAGAAAAGTGTACAAATTTAAACATCCTAACCTACTAAAAAAAAAGGATAAAATGTTCCTTATACAAATTGATGTTTAACATCTGCACATAAATTATAAACATATACGTTTTTCATTTAAACTCATGTACATTAAAAACAAAAAACCCATAGAAAACCACAAGATAAGATCTTTAGTGTCTTATCATTTGGTATCAGAGCAGCGATCCTCGGCGTTCTCGCTGTAGTTCGTTATCTCGTTCAAAAAAAAAAAAAAAAAAAAGGAAAAGAAGAAACACGAGAGGAAGAAGAAGTCGCAGCCACCCCTGCGACCCCTGCTTCCGACCAGCCCACCCGCCGCTGCTTCTCTCCGGCCAGCGCCCACCATCGCCCGCTTTCCGGCCGGCGACCACCGCCGCCGCTGTTCCCCGGCCAGGAGACGACGCTGCCAACGTCCATCCCAGCCCTACTACCGCCGCCCGCCTCCCCTTGCGTCGCAGCGCAGCCGCTCGAGCTCTCCTCCTCGAAGATACCAACCAATACCTGATCTCTAATTAGTTCTTATGTTATAACACTCTATTTTCACTTTTATTCATATACTATATTTATGATTAAAATATGATGTTACCTTTTTTATTTATCAATGCTATCAAATATAACACATTAGAAAAGTGTACAAATTTAAACATCCTAACCTACTAAAAAAAAAGGATAAAATGTTCCTTATACAAATTGATGTTTAACATCTGCACATAAATTATAAACATATACGTTTTTCATTTAAACTCATGTACATTAAAAACAAAAAACCCATAGAAAACCACAAGATAAGACCTTTAGTGTCTTATCATTTGGTATCAGAGCAGCGATCCTCGGCGTTCTCGCTGTAGTTCGTTATCTCGTTCAAAAAAAAAAAAAAAAAAAAAGGAAAAGAAGAAACACGAGAGGAAGAAGAAGCCGCAGCCACCCCTGCGACCCCTGCTTCCGACCAGCCCACCCGCCGCTGCTTCTCTCCGGCCAGCGCCCACCATCGCCCGCTTTCCGGCCGGCGACCACCGCCGCCGCTGTTCCCCGGCCAGGAGACGACGCTGCCAACGTCCATCCCAGCCCTACTACCGCCGCCCGCCTCCCCTTGCGTCGCAGCGCAGCCGCTCGACCTCTCCTCCTCGAAGCGATCATTATCATCCCCATTTTTCCCCTTTCTTCCACGATAAGACTTTAGGGTCTTATTAATTGGTATCAGAGCCTACGATAAGACCTTTAGTGTCTTATCATTTAAACTCATGTACATTAAAAACAAAAAACCCACAGAAAACCACAAGCTCAGCGGATTGTAGCCTCCTTCTGCTACTTAGACCTCGAGGGAGATCTATCTGGTATCAGAGCCTACGATAAGACCTTTAGTGTCTTATCATTTAAACTCATGTACATTAAAAACAAAAAACCCACAGAAAACCACAAGCTCAGCGGATTGTAGCCTCCTTCTGCTACTTAGACCTCGAGGGAGATCTATCTGATCCCAAGGGTCATAGTACGTGCAACAATTAATGTGCTGGTTTTATCTCTAATATATGGCTTGGAACATTGTAATATTTAGGATGTGGGACTAAATATTATTGGATTCCTGTCTCTGAAGCGGATAATTCTATCACGAGTGAAGAGAAGTGTTGGGCGAGTTTTGTCACGTCATGATGCCCGCCAGCTTCAGGCTGGTGTTTGCCAAGCTACTACATACATTGCCATGTTCCTCTCTCTCTAAACGATGCCAAGCTACATACATTGCCATATTCCTCTCTCTCTCTAAACGAGGCGTACGAGATTCAGGTTGGGGTTCCTTAAGCTGTAAACAATGGTAGATTCTTCTTCTTCTTCCTCTCTCTCTCACGCATCTCGATATCATCTGCTTGAGCGATGCGTCTAAGCTTCAGGTTCTTCTCTCTCTATCTTCGTCATGATGCCCGCCAGCTTCAGGCTGGTGTTTGCCAAGCTACATACATTGCCATATTCCTCTCTCTCTCTAAACGATGCGTACGAGAATCAGGTTGGGGTTCCTTAAGCTGTAAACAATGGTAGATTCTTCTTCTTCTTCTTCTTCTTCCTCTCTCTCTCACGCATCTCGATATCATCCGCTTGAGCGATGCGTCTAAGCTTCAGGTTCTTCTCTCTCTCTATCTTCGTCACGTGTGCACGTCAAAAAAACTACTTCAAAATATTTTTGTTATTGCTCTCACAATTATCTTCATAAGCTCTTCCTTTCATTATCATATCTATATAAAGAAGTGTTTGACCCAACATTCGAGTCGAACGTCCAAAAAACGTGTTTTGGGTCTGTCAGACAACCCCAGGATCGCCCCAGTCGATGGGCACCATCAGCTGAGAACGATCCCCTACAGCGAGAGACCTCGAGAGATCCCCACCGTTAATCACGCTCCGATCCTGAGGTCCTGAATCATCATCAACCAGACTTTTGTGCCTGTCTCGTTAGAGTTCTAAGAGACAGTTGTACGAACCTATAGAACAGATCCTGTTCAAGTATTGCTCTCACAATTATCTTCATAAGCTCTTCCTTTCATTATCATATCTATATAAAGAAGTGTTTGACCCAACATTCGAGTCGAACGTCCAAAAAACGTGTTTTGGGTCTGTCAGACAACCCCAGGATCGCTCCAGTCGATGGGCACCATCAGCTGAGAACGATCCCCTACAGCGAGAGACCTCGAGAGATCCCCACCGTTAATCACGCTCCGATCCTGAGGTCCTGAATCATCATCAACCAGACTTTTGTGCCTGTCTCGTTAGAGTTCTAAGAGACAGTTGTACGAACCTATAGAACAGATCCTGTTCAAGTATTGCTCTCACAATTATCTTCATAAGCTCTTCCTTTCATTATCATATCTATATAAAGAAGTGTTTGACCCAACATTCGAGTCGAACGTCCAAAAAACGTGTTTTGGGTCTGTCAGACAACCCCAGGATCGCCCCAGTCGATGGGCACCATCAGCTGAGAACGATCCCCTACAGCGAGAGACCTCGAGAGATCCCCACCGTTAATCACGCTCCGATCCTGAGGTCCTGAATCATCATCAACCAGACTTTTGTGCCTGTCTCGTTAGAGTTCTAAGAGACAGTTGTACGAACCTATAGAACAGATCCTGTTCAAGTATTGCTCTCACAATTATCTTCATAAGCTCTTCCTTTCATTATCATATCTATATAAAGAAGTGTTTGACCCAACATTCGAGTCGAACGTCCAAAAAACGTGTTTTGGGTCTGTCAGACAACCCCAGGATCGCCCCAGTCGATGGGCACCATCAGCTGAGAACGATCCCCTACAGCGAGAGACCTCGAGAGATCCCCACCGTTAATCACGCTCCGATCCTGAGGTCCTGAATCATCATCAACCAGACTTTTGTGCCTGTCTCGTTAGAGTTCTAAGAGACAGTTGTACGAACCTATAGAACAGATCCTGTTCAAGTATTGCTCTCACAATTATCTTCATAAGCTCTTCCTTTCATTATCATATCTATATAAAGAAGTGTTTGACCCAACATTCGAGTCGAACGTCCAAAAAACGTGTTTTGGGTCTGTCAGACAACCCCAGGATCGCCCCAGTCGATGGGCACCATCAGCTGAGAACGATCCCCTACAGCGAGAGACCTCGAGAGATCCCCACCGTTAATCACGCTCCGATCCTGAGGTCCTGAATCATCATCAACCAGACTTTTGTGCCTGTCTCGTTAGAGTTCTAAGAGACAGTTGTACGAACCTATAGAACAGATCCTGTTCAAGTATTGCTCTCACAATTATCTTCATAAGCTCTTCCTTTCATTATCATATCTATATAAAGAAGTGTTTGACCCAACATTCGAGTCGAACGTCCAAAAAACGTGTTTTGGGTCTGTCAGACAACCCCAGGATCGCCCCAGTCGATGGGCACCATCAGCTGAGAACGATCCCCTACAGCGAGAGACCCCCACCGTTAATCACGCTCCGATCCTGAGGTCCTGAATCATCATCAACCAGACTTTTGTGCCTGTCTCGTTAGAGTTCTAAGAGACAGTTGTACGAACCTATAGAACAGATCCTGTTCAAGTAAGGTCGTGCTCTGTTCTCACAATTATCTTCATAAGCTCTTCCTTTCATTATCATATCTATATAAAGAAGTGTTTGACCCAACATTCGAGTCGAACGTCCAAAAAACATGTTTTGGGTCTGTCAGACAACCCCAGGATCGCCCCAGTCGATGGGCACCATCAGCTGAGAACGATCCCCTACAGCGAGAGACCTCGAGAGATCCCCACCGTTAATCACGCTCCGATCCTGAGGTCCTGAATCATCATCAACCAGACTTTTGTGCCTGTCTCGTTAGAGTTCTAAGAGACAGTTGTACGAACCTATAGAACAGATCCTGTTCAAGTAAGGTCGTGCTCTGTTCTCCCGTTGGGGTTATAATATAGCTTGAAGATATCTTGGTAATTGTGATGTGGGACTAAGTGTCGTCGTTGCGGATCGACTCGGCGAGTCATCCTACGTCGTTGTTCCGAGTCCAGATTCGTTATTGGTGAGTGGTGCTGTGGACTCTTATCAAAAAATGGTGCAATGGATCCTATATTCGCAGCCCGATCGATGGATTAACAGAGAGTGGAAGCAGATTAATTCCTCGCTCTTGGAGTTCTACCACGAGAGAGAGAGAGAGAGAGATGGGGTTGACCGATCTTGATTGATCAACTTCAGTGAGAAACAAATGGAAAGACAAGAACATTTATAATTCATTAGTCTACTACATGTAGTTTAATGTGACACAATTTACCTATCTACTCGACTCCCTCCATCCATCATTCTGCCTCTCCATCACCCACCGAGTTCTAAGAAGATGGCCTTTAATTGGCCTCGAGTGACATAGGAAATCTCCATTCCGTTGCTAGTAACGCTGCATGGTTTATGCATTTGTATTCTATCGCTAACGCTGCGTGGTATCCGTACATACAGACATCTTGGCCTCTTAAAAGAGGGAGGGAGGGAGAAGCTTCTGTGGCTGCAGCAAAAGCTTATCGAGGAACAAAACCTGCTGCTGCTCGAAGAAATTTCCAGCTTTACTGAATTCATGATTCAATAGGTCAGAAAAGATAATGCCGGATTTCCTTGGTTGAGCTTCTGAAAGTGGCTGTCAGCTCACATAGTTTAACATAATTCAAGGAAGAGAATATTAGTTTCTCTTTATTAAACCTCTATTTTTTCTTTTCATTTTTTTGGTAGCAAACATGGTTCGTGGCGACCTTTCTTTATATGTACACGGTTTTCTGGACCGACGACTGCAAACATAGAAATGAAACCATTCCTGAAAGAGCATTCAAATCTCACCAAAAGGGGCAAATCACCAAGTCTTCACACATGGACTGAGTTCAACCAAACACTTGGTCATGGTTTGAGACCACCAACATCTCAGGCAAACACCCGTGGAAGCATCCAATTTTCATGTGATAAGTTGATCTATTGTTCTAGCACTTCCAAGCATCGCAGGCTCTAAATCAACTCTAGAAACAGTGCCTCTTGCTTGCTCGTCAGGCCCAGTTCGCTCAAGGATAGTTGGGTTTCTTCTTCGGTGAAAGCACGACGAGGATATGGCCTCACCTGTCAGATACAGAGAAATGAAATGAGGGCAACAATGATAATACTGAAACTCGAGGCAAATAAATTGATAGATCCACACGACGCAATGAAATGATGCACAGAGCAGACTAAAGCAGCTTTGAAGTGTGCTGCTAGATACGGAAACATTGACAACCAAATCTTATTTTCAAACCCCATAACAAGACCAACTGAATCGAAACATGCCAATCGAAGATTCTGACATACATATGACATGACAGTTCTCCAGAAGTGAAAGGTACTGCGATTATAAAAAGAGCGACAAATCAAAACATCACAAACTGAAGTATTACCAATCTGTAGGAGCCGGGCTTAACCACCTTTCCAACGTCAATGTAATCAAAAAGCAACTGCAACAAATGGCAAAAGTGTGATTAAAGATATAACCCCCAAAAAAAGAAGAATTAAATGCTTCTGTATGCTTTGTCAATGATGGCCGATCCAAAAGTTCAACCTGAAGTTTGTCAGATTTCAGAAAGCGACGTCCACGCCTACTTCCATCAGGCATACGCACGAGAAGAGTCACAGCATTTCCATCATCTAAAGAAGGCTCCTGTGGTAATAATGATTGCTTTGCAGCAAGCTTCAACTCAAGTTCCTGCAACAAACCAGGTTATCCCAACCACTAAACCAATAAGTATCGACCCAAAAAGAGTCTTTGTTGTATGTTAATAATACTTGCACATTCTGCATATAATATACCTTCAAGGACAGACTACTGAACTGTTCCCCACAAGGTAATCTTAATCATAGGTAAGTACGGCTGGAGGATGAATGTCAAAATGTCGATTAATTTTCCATGCCAAGACAACTAGACACAAACTTCAAGAAAGCAAAAGACTACTAGATGACTATTAAGCTTAAAAACTCATTTGTCGTACCATTAAAATTTGTTCAGAAACACATGTATATAATCTCTATTCTCAGTTCATCTCTCCAGTTTTTTGAAATGAAAATGGGTTTTCTTGTATCCTTGATCATATAACTTCTCCCTCGTACCTCTATTTTCGAAAGTCATGTCAAAAATGTTATAAACAAGACTTTATAGCTGCTAGTCTTTAATTTATATTTCATATTTTAAACAATATAAAAACTAATAGTACTAAAATTGTGAAGTATATGAAATCATTGTAATTTGTCATCCATCCAAATTTTAGTTACAAATGTGAAGTCTGAAATTCTGTAGACACATACAAATAAATTAAGATATACAACTCTAGGGCTTCAAGGGTGCCCACAGTATCTACAGAACTAATATAAATATAATAGCAAGTCATATTTTTCTCACTATAGCTATATATAGCTAATTTGGCAGCAACATGATATTTAAAATCTTAAGACTATAAACCTTAAGGCAGTAAATAATTTAGTCCAAAAAACCATCTCCATTGCTGTTGGTTCGCCATGTAGAGACAGTATGTATTACCTCTTCCTCAAGCTGTTTCTTTTGATTTTCCTCCTCTTCATGCTTCTGCTTCTGAAGAGCAGCTTCCCTGGCAGCAGTCTCTTCCAAATGGCGAAGTTGAGCCTCCTGCTGGGCCTTCAATTCTTTTTCTCTATCAGCTTGCAGTGCTGCAAGATACTCATCATCCTGAAATCAACGACACTTTGCATAAGTTGACTGCAGCAGCAACCAACTGACAGTAAAAGGGCATATCGAACCTGTTGCTCTCTTAACAAGCGCTGTGCTGTAAGTGTAGGGGATGGTGGACGAGGCATTTGACGAGGTGGATATCCAAAACGATATGATGTTCCATCAGGAATACCACCGAACATTGCAGCCTCAAGCATGACAGCTTCATCATGCTCCTCGGAAGATATCCCACCCCACTTATCCAAAGAATAAAGAGAAAATTGTTCATATTACTATGATGTTTGAGTTCAATTCATTCATGAACAAAATAATAACATACTCCATCGTTCGTATGCCTACCTCGTCATTCTCAAAAACATGTCCATTATGCTGAGGGTGCCTATCTATAGGCTGTGGAGGACCTGAAGCACTATAGCTGACTTGTCCAGAGTCTGCAGAATCTACATTAGCAGGAGTTAAATGCCTGGAACGGTGTCTCACTAAAGGTTGTTCCTCTATGTCTTCACTTTCTTCCAAAACAAATGGATTTTCCTCCTCTGATTTCACTTGACTTGAGGTTCCAGTGTCAGCTGAAACAAATCCATGCCTCCAACAACAAAAGGGCATGTATCAGTAACAAGAGTATCATTTAGGCAATTCACTAGATACAATCTTTTCATATCAAAATAATTATTAGTTAAATGTTTCACGAAGAATGACCAGAATAGTATTTGTAGTCACCAAAATCTAGAACAGATTGCATAACTCATGCAACATCATGAGACATCAAGAACAATGTGGACTTCTCCACAAATGGATATCTGATGGTCTCCTAAAAGACTATTTCAACTACTGTTGCACATCAAGGCAGAATGTTATACATAGGCATGGATACAACTTAGACATAATAGAATTTTTACCTAAACTATTTGAATGAGGATAATGTCACCAAAATAAGACCAAAACAACATTACTCCAAGGCTTTAATCGAGGAAATGTCAAGCCAAGCAATAGTACCACACTGAATGGGCAGCTATAGCACATACCATGAAATATGCGTTGCAGCAGCCATAAAAATCACATACCAAGAAAGGTACATGTGATGGATACTCATGACCAGCAAGGCAAGCACAGCCAAAATTGACCATGCATGAGGTGTTGGTTGCATGCTTTGACACTCAACAATGTCACACATTGGTTCAGAATGCAACTGAATTTTTTTTAAAAATGAGGAAAACAACAAATATAGAACTAGTTCCAAAAGCTTCTACAAGTTTTCAACAAAAATACATTAGATAAAAAATGTTCTAAACAACCTCTTATTTATCCGCTGTTGATATAATGCCTACTGAAACATAAGAAGAAAGTATTAAATGCTCTAAGTATTTTACTGCCACTATTAGATGAATTAAGTATCATCATAAATTCCAAGAGTGTTTGATTGAATCAAGGATTTAAATCTTGGCCTAATACTGGTTTCAATAGCCTACTGGACTGATATGGTTCCAGTACATCAGATAGTGAACAGACACATACCATCTAATATTACCCGAAGAAAAAGACATCAGGGTGGATGGCCATGTGTTAAGACATGCTGCACACCCGCACACACACCCACATGCAGGTGTGTGCCAGTTGGTTGGCCATGTGTTGATGCACACACAACCGCACACTTGCTCCCTCCCACCTCCCTCCCTCCACACAGTGTTCTTCCATTTTGACTCTAGCTGATCTTGATTAAACAGCCAACTTCCATTAGGTTCAGCCACACATAAGATCATGCACACAAGAGACTTAAAAGAAATGAAGTAGAAAAATTAGAATATTTGCACGATACCATTCCCTATCTGATGATAATAGGATTAGAAAAAGGCCACAAAGAAATAATGCAGCACCTTTGTGGATTCTACTTCCACATCAATGTGTAATAAAAGATCCACACCTTCCATTAAATGCAGCATCTTTTTCTGCATCATCTACTTCCATAATAGATGGATTCTCTCCAACATACACACCCTGTTGACGTAGCACTCTCTCTTGTTCTGCTGTCTGTAATTAAGGAAACATCAAAACATTGTACAGATAAAATAACCACTTAAAACTAGAGTAGATAAGCATAAAATAGACCTTCAAGGACAATGAAACGGCTCGTGCAAGATCAGTATCATCAGTTGCAGGCGACTTTGGGTGATCATGAATATCCTACAGTGACACAGGTGAAAATGATTGGTAAGACGATGGATTAGTTACAGATCAAAGATTTATAAGATCATCAAACTGTTTAATTACATGTTGCTGAGCTTCTCGCTTGGAAGCTTCAATAGCAGCTTTGATCATTTCCTCTTCTATCTCATTGCTATAATCAGTCATATCAGCCAACGGGGAAACACTTGGTCCAGCACACTGACCAAGAGAGGTGTCAGCAGAGGATTTAACACCATGACCACCATGAGTAGGTTGAATGCCATCATCATCTTCATCATCAATGATGACAGTGCCATGAATCTCATGACCATGTGCAGTTTCATTTCCAGTGACCTCCTCAATTCTAGGTCCTACACCAGAAGGTCCACTTCCTCTGTTGTCATCCTTGAAATCAATGGGAATTTCCCTTACCTCCCTTGGGTGAGAAACACGTGGACCATGTCTAGGAAAACTGGAAGCACCTCCACCATCAAAAAGGCTTGAAAAAAGGCCAAATTTTGAATCAAGCAGAGAAAATGGGTTCACATCTCGAGTAGCAGATAATAATGGAAAAGAAGGCCTTAGAGGCCCACTGTCAAAAGCGTCATCTGTCTGCATCAAATCTTCACGAGGAGGGACAGACCCTTGATTTGTGCTGGATATTAAAACAGTTGTTAGATGTAACTGATAACTAAGTAAAAACCCGGTAATCACAAGTAAGAGCATATCAGTAAGTGTAGACCACATACTTAACCCTATCTACTTCGCTAAAGTGAGCATTAATAGCTTCATTCAGGTCCCCACCACGTTCCTGAGTATCATTCATGGAAAAATTTGATTTTGTAAGGAGAAGAAATTCCAGTTAAGATTGCAAAAATGTAAATCCATCTGATTAATTTGATCTAACAAAAGAAAAAGCACTAAAGTCGAACACATGGAACGACATGATTACAGTCATAACAGAAACAAGGATATTATTTAACATTCATGCAATTTACAACTATAAAACCTAGCCCAACCCTTCTACTAAGTTTCCCAACAATCCAGCCAACTTAACTCACAAACCATTTGAATGCCGTAGTTTCGATAAGGATTAAAAAAGAAAAAAGAGCAAAAAAGGATGACCAAAAGTTTCACAGTACATAGCTCAAGTCAGCATTTCAACAATTTATTCATCCTTGGAACATAACTTTATCCCAGATAAAGTATTGGATGAAACCAAAACTGCTCAATTGAGACCCTTTCATGTGAGATGAAACGAAAATTTAAAACCTTGCTCCATAGACCTAACTCACTGTTCTACAATAAGCTTAAGAAACCGTCAAAAACAATATATTAATAAACCGGGATTTATTCCCAAAATTCACACGCATTTTAGCAAGAAGTGTGAGAAAGTAATATGGTCAAGGTAGCCATACTGATCCACTCTCCTTTGCTCGTGACGCATGAGATGTTCTCATGAAAGGTTATACCAATCGCACAAAGTTTTCTTCAAATTGTTACGTAAAGAATACATGCTTCTAAAAGGAAAAGATAAGAACATCAACCAAAGGAACACAATAATGCTTCACGATTCCCACAAATTTAAGCATAATAAGAACATTACATACCTGCAAAAGCTACGTGCAAGCTAATAACTATTCATACAGAACATATTTGAGAAGCCATTTTATCAAGCACACCTAACACATTCCCCACTAAGGTCACTTTACTTACCCTAAGAGCACATCCCCTCACGACAAGTGATGGCCCGATCGATTTAATCTAAAGAAACCAACGAATTACACTAAGCAATCATATTAATCGAAGAACAGCAATCGAACTACCGATTCGGATCGCAAGTCGCCAAAGAAGAAAGAAGACGAAGAGGAAAAAAAAAACCCAATTCTGGATCCGACCCAAGGCGAATCAACCAGAAACCGTCGGGACCGCGATAGGGGATCGTACCTCGAGCTTCTGCAGCGCGACGGCCTCGGGGGCGCCGGTGATGCTCATGAAGGTGTCGATCGCATCCCGCGAGAACCTCGCCATGTCTCCCGCTTCGCCCGAGTCGACTAGGGTTTGCTGCAGCTCCAAAATTCGATCGCAGAGAGGGAAGGGGCGGAAACGATCTAAAATCGAGGAGGGGGAGGCATTTAAAGCGGTGGAAGCGAATTCTAAAGACGTCCACAGACTTCTATAAAGGGCAAATGGAGGCGGACCGACGGATAAAGAATACAAGGTTTCGTGACTTGGGAGAAGGCGAGGTGCCTTGTGTTTACGGCCGGGCCCGGAGTGAGGGCCTGCGACGAGGACCGTCCGATGTGCGTCAATATTCGTGTGAGTGGCCGGTGGCGCTTGCTGTGGAATGCGTGTGGCAACGTAGAGAATGAAGATGGCAAAGGAAAGTCGTTGATGTACCACACAGCAGAATCAGCGAACCAATGTATGCCGCGTGCCGGAAAACCCATCTTTATTATTATTATTATTATTATTATTATTATTATTATTATTATTATCATTTTGTGGTTGCTGCTTTTCATGTTTCTCATATACTTTTATTTATCATAATTCTTGAGAATTACACCATATGGATTGATATGATGAATCAGTTCATCAATTTAGATCGATTAATACAGTACTGTGGATCAGTCTAATTCTTGCATGTAAGATTTATAGTGATATTTATAATATATTTGAATAGATTTATAATTTTTAATATTTTTACTAAAATGTTATAAATCTATTGAAAAATATTATAACTGAAGCAGATACAAAACCTACTATAAACTACCTCATACATGAAAGTAAAATTTTAAATAATAATTTTTAATAATTTTGCCATGAGTCGAATATTCAGAATTTATCATAACAACAATAACGTTAATTTAAATATATTAAAATTTTAATTATCTATATATAATTATATTTTAACACATAAGCTTTATCAACTTTTAAATAAATATAAATTATTGATGTGGTGCTTTGTGATTGAAGATAAGATTTCCCCAACTATAATAGGAGAAGGAGGACATGTTCGTTCGCCTTTGGTCAGCGATCAATGTTTCTAAGAGGCTCCATGGCCAACCCTCATTTCTTCATCGTGATAACCTTCGTTGCATACCTGGTCTGGAAACTTGATAGCTATTTAGTATTATTTTTTAATTTCATTTATATCCTAGATGTATTATTAAAATATGATGTTATATTTTTTATTTATCAATGCTATTACACATCAGTAAAGTGTACAAATTTGAACATCCTAACTTGCTAAATAAAATGATAGAGTTTTTCTTATAATATATGCACATTGATTATAAACATATACATTCTATATTTGTTTTGGCATATACCTATATTTAGTCATCTCTTTGCCCATCATATGGATGGATTAACAATATCATAAAACATGGTGTATACTAAGAGGAAAAACTCAATAAATACTGATTTCTAATTTAACATATGAAGGTGAGCATGCATTGTGCTATATTTGCAACCCCACAACACTAAATGCAATAAACATGTTATCATGAACTCATCTTTTTATAACCTCTTTTAACTGCATATAATCTCGTAGTATATAAGATACATAATCAAGAGGTAAAACTCTTATTCAAGGTAAGTTATAATACATTTGTGCAAGGTTGTAACATTTGCAATATAAAATAGTAATACATGTATGATCTCCCACATCATGTATTATCATAGGTACAAATGTACTCTCCCACATTGCATGTCATATATACCAATACCAATGCATAAACATTTGATAGCAGTTACCAATTAAATATATATAATAAAAAGATATAATTTTGATTTAATCAAAATATACATACGCAAAAATAATTCATGATATATGCCATAGGAAATCATAGTCAACTTTTCCGCTATATTTCATTATACATACGTGGACTCTTACATTGCTGTATAAGTGCGTAAAATCATGATAACTTATCTTCTTATTACTTCTTTAATAATATATAATACCATAACCTAATAAATGCATGCCAAAATGGTAAAAATTTTGATGTATAATAAGTTATAATGTATACGTGCACCAGTAGGTCGAAGCACATGTATTCATTATAACTTATCTTCGTATTACTTCTTTAATAACATAAAATACCATAACCTAATAAGTGCATGCCAAAATGGTAAAAAATTTGATGTATAATAAATTATAATGCATGTGAGCACTAGATAGATGAATTATAACATGACAAATGCCTAATAAGGAGATAAAATTTTAATTTAAAGTAAATTAAAGCATATGCAAGGATAATTCATGGTGCATGTAATAAAAAATTATATACATTTATAAATATTATATTTCATAATATATATGTGCACTTCTAAACTATACATCATAACATATACGTATACTTCTATATCGTACGTCATAATATATATTTATACTCTTATATTATATAATCTTATGTATGTGTACTCCCACACCACATGTGTAACATATACATATACTTTTACATTATACGTTGTAACATATACATATACTTTCACACTATATTATTGTAGACAAATCTGTATATAGGGTGTTTGATGTAACGTTTATGTATGTCTATATTTTTCGATTTTGTTCATGCTTTATATAACATGTAAAGAGCTTATAATAAACTTGATAACCCAAATTTGGTTGGTTTTTATGATTATTTTAATCTCATAAATATAAGTTGTTTGCATGTCAACTAGCATAACATAGAGTGTCAACTAGCATAACATCCTGGATCTATCCAAATGACACATAGTTAGATGAGCCTTTAGGATATTATCTAGAGTTATTTTGTCATCTTATTTTGTAGCAATATCATATGAGCACTTGTGGTGACTTTTGGTCATGGTGGACCATCCTAGATCCTTTGTCATGTGATCATTTAGAGCTTACAAAGTCTATGTTTATAATTTATACTATTTATAAGTATTTGCTAAAATGTGTATTTAGAAGATCCTAAGTTAATAATTTCTCTAACTCATCTTCTTTTTTGCGTGTTCTTATAAGATCATAAGAATTTCGAAGAGGTTAATCATTTACGAATGGATATGCAATGGTGCAATATGACTTAAGCAAAACCAACTAAGCACGTGACATATGATATCGAAGTAGGATAAGTACACTTATAAATACTTGACATGTAAATATGGGGGATCTAGTGGGGCTACATTGAAGGCAGCCAACATACGCGATTATTTAAGGAAAACATGTATATAGTTGTAGGAAAAGGAATCACTTAGATGAACGAGTATCTGAAATTGATATTCAAAGAAATGACCAATGTAGCCACGAGGACAAACGAGCTGAAAAAAATATGTAGTGCATAAAGGTTAGGATAGCTCAATATTGACAACGAAACATGAAGGTACTCAAGGCAAGTGAGAGTACTTAGCAAAGGACGAGACCATGTAAGAATGGTTGGGTTACTCGACGATTGAAGAGTTATGTAAAGCTCACAAAAGTAAGGGAGAATTGCTAACTCAAAGAATTTAGTACTCATGCAAAGACTTATATACGGAGGATTGACTATTTGTAACTATTCGAAGGTGATCGAAATCGATCTCATGAAGTATGATACCTTTCTATTTGGCATGGGAAACATATATTTGTAAAAGGATAAAGTGTGTAATATGTTTAACATGTTGTTAAGTCTTGAGAGGCATAACGAGGTTATATTGACGAAGAGTCAGAATCTAGCAAGTGCACTCATTGTGACAAAATAATGCATAGTTTGTTTCGCAAGGTGAAGTAGTATAAGAAGATGGTGGTCTCTAAAACTTCTAGAAGGAAGGATGTCAAGAGGAAAATTGCTCCAACAAGATATATATTTAGGAGGAATAAGTCTCAATTCTCTAAGGGCGAATCATATGCAACGAACCGCATATGTTAAGATGGTACTTCAAAATAATAGCTCTATAAAGCTCAATGGACAAAGAAAGTAATAAGGCGTCATCATAGGATCTTGCATGAGGTAATACAGT
>NC_088347.1:21020000-21037500 GCF_036884655.1 Musa acuminata AAA Group | reverse complement strand
TCTTTCACATTCACAACAGTACACTGCATTAAATTGGTCATTCCATCAAACACTGGGCAAATTCACCATCACTTCCATCAATCTTATGTTTGATTACGAAAAATAGTAGTTTTAGAGATATGATCTTATATGTAAGATTACCAGAGTGGTGGTGGCGGCGGCGGCGATGGTGGGCGGAGTTGACAGGGAGCGCTAGAAGATGTCGAGGATCTCGAGGATGTTGCCGTTGCAGAGCGGGCAGCTGCCGCGGTTCACCCAGAGCTCCCGGGAGCACATCCGGCAGAAGGTGTGGCCGCAGGGGATGAACGCCGCCCCCTTGTGCCGCACCATGCACACGCAGCACACGTGCAATATGCCTCCGCCGACGTCCTCCGCGGCCGCCGGTTCCTCCTCCGACAGCGCCGCCAGTGCCGCTGCCGGTGGGGACCCCTCCCCTGCGCTGCTCCACTGTCTGTCTGTCTGCTCCAGCAGCGCCATCAGCGAGACTCTCACTGGCTCCTCCTCCGCCGCCGTAGTGGTGGACCCATGATCGGAGATTTCTCCATTGCCCGCGGCGCCCGATGGATGCTCCTCTGGCGGTGATGGTGCATCCACGGCGGCGGCGTCCGTGGCTGCAGGATTGTTCTCGGTGCCCGAGATAGATGCCGGAACGGGGAGTTCGGAGTTGCGGATGGAAGTTGAGCGGGAGACCGGTCGGGAGAATCCGGGGTTGGTGTGGACGGAAACGAAGAGCTCGGGATAGGACATGGGGTTGAACTGGGTGCACGACACCGCCCAGGCGGCGCCAGCGCGGCGGAGGCGGAGGTGAAGGCGATCCTTGAACGACTTCCACTTGATACCGTTGCCGGAACTACGGCCTACGACGACCGCATTTGGCCCCGGTTCCTCACGCATGATGTCGAGCAGTGTTCTCCCGCCACCGCCACCCCCGGAGGCGGAGGAGGCTCCCCTCTTCGCGCACGCGGCGACGGCGGAGGAGGGGCGCACCTCGTCCTCGTCTTGGACCTTGAGGAGGTCCCCAAGATTACAGGAGAGCACCACAGCCTGCTGCTCGGGGAGCGTTAGGCTCCGCCGGAGGCCCCTGCCTTCCATCAATCCAAGTTTCAATCTTCGGCTACAAAAACTCCAAAAAATGCGCACTTGGATCGATCTCGGGCCCTGAAGTGCCCAAAATCTACCAAGAGAGTGCGCCAGTCGAGGTCAGCAACAAGAAATCAGGATGACAGGATCATCTTTTCCCCTGGGGGAGGATTTCAGGCCGCGATTGGCGGGCATCGGATTCCTTTCTCCAGAACACAGCTTAAGCCCCTACATCTTCCCTATTCATCCCCACGAAAAGGGAAAGAAGCATGATTAGAACGAGAACAGCAAGCGACCGAGCGAGCGAGCAAGAATGGGTCGAGGCATACGAGAAGGGAGAGCGACGATCGGGTTATGAGGATCAGCGCGCCGTTGATGGAATGGGCTCTTAGTCTCTTTCGTTACAAGCGGAGGAGCGAGAGAAGAGGGAGGAGGCAGAGGACATATATCCTACGATTCTCGTCGACCGTTCGAGCTGTCGGAAACGGAGACGGGAGCGAGTCTTCCGCCGTTCCCCGAACCGCGTTCTCAACGGTCGATACCCTAAATTACCGTGACGCCCCTAAAAAAGGAATAATGTCGTACCACAATATTATTAATATTAACTGCATTTAATTACAGAAAAAAATATGACTTCGAGAAATACAATTAGACGCGCGCGCATACTAACAAATATATATATATATATATATATATATATATATATATATATATATATATATATATTACAATGACTGATAAAAAAGTGTGTAACAATATAATCCATGATCTCATGTGAAAACTGATAAGGCAAGGCATACCCTCTGGGCACGTCACAACTGATGCCACACGCCATGTACCCCCAAGACACTATTCCCGACAACCCTGAGATGGCAATGTTGTGCACACCGAGCCAAAATCCATACTGATGCCATACTATGTCCACTACGTCAATCCAGGTACGATCGATTCTTTCACGGTAGTTTAAAGACCTCTATCCCAGCCTCCAAAAGGAAGAGGAAGAAAATGGAGAAGGGAGATTACTAACTTATTCGTCGGAGAGGCCAAAGTCGGGGATCACTCGACGAAGGTCATTTTTGCAGGAAGATAGCCCAACCTCAGGAGTGACGAACCGACACCCTCGTGATGAGTCATCGACCAACCCACCCCTAACTCGAGGATCTAGTCGGCTCTGACAATCAGCTCAGCCCGCTGGAGGCTCCCGACATCGACCCGTGAACCTCATCAGCCACGGCACATTCGTTCCCCAACAAAAACCATTCAAGCAGGATTTTGTTATTAGATAGAAATTAATATTTGATATTTAAGTCGAGGGAGATATCGGAAAAAGATTCGAGATCATATTTTTATGATATCTTATTTTAATTAATAATGCATGTGTAATTTTACATGTGATAGAAAAATTATTTTACATAGTTCCCTTCTCTCGTCTTAAATATTAGATTTCGGGGCGGGGATGATTGATTCATTAACTTGATAGGTCACTAAGTCCAATGATATAAGGACTAAACAGGAATGTCATATGAAAAGATTTGATGGGGAAGGTGACATGACAATCACCAGTCAAGTGGTTGTTATCTCTGTGGTCACAAGCCTGAAGATAACCCTCATCGCACTCAATGATCTGATACCAAGTTCGCACTGAGACAAAAGGAACCAGAAAATGTCGATAGATTCTCATGTCACAGAAAGCTATACAAGTTCACATGCTTCCCCTCTCTATCACCACAAGCAACAGATTGCGAGAAACACAAGAACCCAAGAAGGTGTTCAAGTGAGAAGCACCTCATGGGGACCATGAGGTGGAGAGGCACCAACATGTGCTACCATGGCCAGCTCAAACTGCTTCAATGAAAAGGAAAGGAACTCTGGAGAGTCGAATCCTTCACGACCTATAGGAGCAGCATGCTCCACATCAGTGAGAAATCCAATCTCCATCCCCACCTCTTTGTCCTCTCCCTGGTAAAGCACAAAATACTGGGACAAGCTCTTGATCAGCTTCTCAAACCCTGCAGTGAATGAGTTCTTGAGCTTTCCGGTGGATTGAATCTCACCATCTCCACCTTCAACACAACTATCACACCAAGGGCGATGATTAGGCTTACAGGGTTTCACAATACAAACCAAAAGGAACAATAGAACGGGAGGATGATGAACCTATCCATCGATTGGTCTCTAATGAAGCGCTTCATGAATGAAAGAGGAGAGAGAGGAATACAGCATGGACTAGGAGGGGAAGAAAATGAGAGGGATGGTCATGAGCATGTAAGAAGTGATGTTGGCTTTGTTAGCAAGCATGAATGGTTTTAGATGCAGGAGTCACCCATGTTGGGTGAGACAGAAAAGGGGAGGTGTAATGAAGTGGTTTGATTAGTTGGTTCAGCATCCACAAGAGTTCCAGTTGTAAGGGCAGTCCGGCCCACCGAATTCCCTTTCACGGGTGACAGCAAGCCATGAAACTTTTTCCCACTCCTCATTGCCAAGAAGATACTTATCCTTGTTTCCTTTTCTTCCCTGAATACAAAGTACACCAAAATAAAAATTCTAAATTAGAAATACAGAACAAGGTAATGACTATTGTGATTCATAAAAGGTTTTAAATACCAGTTTCGACAACCCATCAGAACAATACTGTAATGTTATATAAAATGGTATAATTCTGTGACACAAAGTGATCTATCGACTAATATTACCCATCATCATTGAGAAAATAATAAAATAAAGGTAGAGAAAGAGGTATTATGAGTTGTACATTACCTATGCTCGATCAGACTGGTAACTACCAACAGGAACATGCCAGTACAACTGATATTTTAAACCATGACATTATCGAGTGTGCTAAAATGGTGCTTTGCAGGTAGTCCAACAGGTTTTCATGCTACTCTTGTTGCGATGTGCACGTGCCAACCAGCAATGTGAACAACGCTTCATCAACTTTGTCAAAATGCTATTTTGCAAGTAGTAGTCCAACAGGTTTTCATCTTTCACTTCTGCTGTGATGTAAAAATGATGAGCGGTTATAATGATCAAGATTATAGCCATCACCAAGTGCAACATATGATGAATTGGACTGATTAGAAAGAAAAGTATCCGAAGAGACTTTATTTGTGGTCTGTGATGAATTCTATAGACAAATAATAAATGATAGAAGGTACTGAAAAAACCACTGACAGTTACACCAAAAGTAAATCCGCATTCCTAGTTTTGTAGAAAAGGCCTTCAGTGTTCCTCATGGGTTCCTTCAAGGTACATCAGGACTTACCGGATCTTAGTGTGAAACATTCCTAAAGAAAAGTGTGAAACAGTGACATGCAACTTAAGCATGAGTGAAGTCATTATCCCCTTACGGGGGTCTTTCCTTCCAAGAGGTTCTTGTATGCCCTTTCGTTTGGATAAGAATGGTACGTGTCAAAATCACATAAAAAATTGATATCAAATTGTCGATGCCCCAAGGCCACTGACAATTCACAGCATACCATATACTGCTTTAGGACTAACGACAAGTTAATTTGTTAAAGGCCTATGGAAACAACTTCCATGCATCAATGCACCCGCGCATCCAATTCATCTGTGTTAAGAAGAGTTTAATTTGTTAATATTCATCTTTTCTAAATGCAATTTTCTAAAGATTATGAAAAATGGCACAACTACCATGTATGACATAAAGAAGAATTCACAGTAGCATAAAATAGAGAGGGACAATAAATAAATACCACATTATATGTCACAAGGCATCAGCTTCTTGAGACTTCTAATCTGAGTGTCGGAATAGATTAAAAAAACTCTGTTTTGATTAAGATAATTAAGCAAGCCCCAGGTACACATGAAGATTAGAAATGCTGCTACAAAAGAGTACATAGTCATTACAATTTACTATAAAGAAGATCGATACACATAAAGTTCAACATACATGTTGTGCTAACTATATATGATAGAAGTAATGCTAAACCACCATACTTCCAGTCGTCTCACTACAATCACACTGTGACTTAATTGTAATCGTCAATTTCCTAGATGTTAAAAGTTTCATACCCAAGCATACCAAAATACCCACCATTTTGCTTGATACTTTTTGTCTAATTTTGTAGTTCCAAGAATCAGTACTGAAAATGCTGTGCTAAGGAGGCTAATCCTCCAAAAGTAAGATCGCGTTGTCAGGATCGGTAGGCAAAGTCAATGGCTGCTCTATTACCAGTAATCTCCACGGGAGCCCTTCCCACCTATGCACATCTACAATAATTACTTCCCTACATGCAGCTTCATGGCAGCCTCAATCCAAAGGGAGCACTGGTGATCCCATAAGCAACACAAGCTTCTCACTGAAAGGATTTTGTTTGTTCTCCTTTCACGTCACGAAGTACCAAATGCGCTCGATTGGGATACACCATTTCCTTCGGTCTTCCGATCAAACTCCGATCTTTATTGAGAAACTCGATACAACATAATATTGAAGCAGCAAATCATCGAACGCGAGAGATTAGTTACCGCTTACGGCCACAAGAGGACGCCGACTCCGGGGCGGGCGCGCCGAAGGGAGGAGCTACCATGGCGGTGTTCTTCGTGTACGGCGGCGATAGGGCTTTATGTCGTTGTCGGTCTGATTCGACCGGGCCATACTGGACTGGACCGGTCTGGGCCCGACCCAACAATTGAAGAGCTTTATTTATTTATTTTATTTATTTATTTATTATTATTATTATTTCCCCTTTTTTTATATATGATTTACATTAAATCATTTAAAAAAATCGCTGTAAATATTTTTGTCAAAATTATATTTATTAATTATGTATTACATTAAAGTACAAATAATATGTTATGTTTCATTAGATATATTACTTTTAATATATTACAAAAAAGTAGGTTCTCCCTAAAGAGAATGAACACTTGAGTGGACCATAGGCCTAAAAAATCTTTGTTTTTATTCATGATAAAAAAAACAAAAGTAGTATATAATTTTCTTTTATTTTTTATTTTTAATTTGTATCGGAAGATTTACCTAAAAAGTCAAGTATCCTTTTGTCTTTTTATTATACAAAATATAATTTTAATACAAACTTGATGTCAAATATCCTTTAAAATCATACAACAATAACAATATTTAATCTATTATATAAAATTAAATGACAGAAGTAACCCAAATATTCCCTTTTTTATTCGAATTTGACACACACACACACACACATATATATATATATATATATATATATATATATATATATATATATATATATATATATATATATATATATACTTGTAATTAATTTTAGTACAAATTTTGCATTAACTTCCTTTAAACATTCAATAATAATAATAATAATAATAATAATAATAATAATAATAAAGGGGAAAATACGGGATATAGAAGGTTTGCAAGGACAGAAGCGTAAAAAGGGCAATTAAATAATATTCCGCGGCTTTTGATCGCGCGGCTGGAGGAAGCCGCAAACGACTGGCTGTCGGAGCGGATGGCTGTTGTTGTTGGTGTTGGTTTTTATTCCCCTCCTCACGCTTTGTGGAGGACGGAGTCTCTCCTCTCCCTCCCACTCCCCCTCTCCCTCCCCACCCTTCCCCTTCCCTCGCCATCTCCCCTTCTCCGCATCGTCTGAGATCGCAGCCGCAATGGGAGCCCCGTCCCCGACGCTCCCGATCCGCCCCTGATTGATGGCCGCCCGGCCATGGACTACGACGCTGCCACCGCCGCCGGGGTCCACATGCGCGGGGGCGCCAGAGCGGGACCCTCCGCGCCCGTGACGGAGGGCGCCTCGTCCCTGCCGCTCCGGCCCACCATCGATGGAGGTCAGGGTGGGTTAGGGCTAGGGTTTGCTGTGCCGGTCGCGGCTTCTCGGGTTCCCCTCTCTTTTGATTCGTCACGATGATTGGTTCTTGGTGTGGGAGGGTCTCGGGCCCTGGGATCGGAGGGTCTGGGTGTGGGGTTGGCGATCCGAGCTTGCCGAATCGAGCTCGGGGGCTGGCGGCTTGTCTTTGTAGGAAGCCGCAATGCTCGTTGTCTTGGTTGTGCTGTTTTGTTCCGTTGTTGGCCGTTGTTGCCGTGCTAATTCTTGCATTCTTTTCTGATCTTTCTTTTGGTGTCCATGTTTGGTGTTCTCGAGGCTGGCTGTGGAGGCAGAATGGTGTTCTGTGTGTGGCATTTCAAGTCCTTTTTATCGCCTTCCTATTATCCTTCATGAGCTTTGATGATTTATGATTTATTTTTGTGAATAAAATTCTTGCATCGCACATTACAATTTTGTTTTAGCAATTTGTATACCAACACGTCGTTATCTATATTCCGAGCCTTAGTGAAACATTTGTTTTTGCTTCTTTATGGGCTGTAGTTGCCATGATATCCGTTCTAGGCGTCTTCTAATCCTCAGCTTTTGTTGCAAGTGCAGAGACAATGTGGCAGATGAGCTTGAGAGAGATTGAATCCATGGAATCTGGACCATATCCAGAGCGTCCGGGAGAGCCAGACTGTACTTATTACCTCAGGACTGGCCTCTGCAGATTTGGGATGACTTGTAGATACAATCATCCTCCAAATAGGCAGATGGTAAACCTGACTTATCTGACTGTTTCTTATGCACCTCGAGGAACTTTTTCTTCTTGAACACAAATGACATTATGGTGGTTGTAGCCAGTTTTGTCTGTATCCAAGTATGAAGAGTGAGATGGTTCAAAGTTATTTTAGTGTGAAAGTCATTACTCGTTATTTTAAGCTATATGATTCTAGGCACTGCTCTGCTTTTACTTTTGACATTTCTGCAAACAAACTCTTCTTCACTTGCTCTGTATGTATATATAAGGCCATTTTTTATAAGATGCTGATGTTGTAGTTTATTTTGTACTTTAACAGTGGGTCTATTCATTCATTATGAAATAGATATAGAAGCTTGCACCATACGTGAATTCTTAGATACTTTAATGGACTGGCAATCAGGTCCACTTGTTGTAACACTTTTTGCATCATCATAGCACTCCACACCTGTTCTCAAGTTTGTGTTTGTTCGTTAATATCATGATTTTTAAGCAAAAAATGCAAAAGACCTCCCCATCGTTCAATTTTAACCTTCATCATGGGACATGGTTTGACTGTTCATGTCTTAGAGAATTAATAAGCATCAGTTTAGACAGTCCATATCGTAATTGTGCTGATCACGCAAAATTTTAAACTATGTTTGGTTGCATTTATTCTTTAGAGCCATTTCTATGTAGGTGATGTCTATGATGTCATAATTGGTGCTGATGTCTATGATGTGGACCACCCCCACATCTAGGTGAATGAAAGATTGGACGGCGTCAAAGAATCATTGTGAGATGTTGTCAGCGTTCGTGTTCAGCTTTTTAGTTATGCCAGTTTTTCTAGTACTTTATTGAATTAATAATGTGATATATGCTGTTTATTTGAATCACCACAAATTTGGATAATTGATTTTGGAATGATATATGTAAAGTTTTTCGGAAACTTAATGGTGGCAATAGGTTTGGATGTAAAGTTCTCCAAGATGCATGTTTAGTAGGACTGGAACAAGGCTATCTTGGTGGACAACAAAATGCTTTTCATTAAGTACAATGATGTCTGATTTTAAGAGGGAACATGGAGATATTGTTTTAATATCTTGTTTGACTTTGCAACAAAGAGTCAATTAACTGAAAAAAAGGAGAAGAGTATTGGATTCAATGTTAAAAAGAAATGCTCTTTTTCTTTTTCTCGAAGTTATTAACCACTTTGTCAGTAGCTCAGATCAGTCTCGGTAAGTACATGGATGGATACATTTAGTGTTGATGATGGTTGTTTCTCATTTTTGCTCTGCATTTTTGTCAACATCTACTATATATATTCCTTTGGTTTCTTCCTTTTGGTTTTGTGTTTGGAATATGACCTTACTTTGCACATGATTTGGATGTAGTCATGGTTTGAGTTCATCAAAACCGATAGTCCTTATTAGATTCTGTTAATTGTCAGGCTATTGCTGCAGCAAGAATCAAGGGTGGATTTCCTGAAAGAGTTGGGCAACCTGAATGTCAGGTAACAGAAAACAATGCAGGAAAGTTCGGTATAATGAAGATAGAATAATTGGGATATGACTTCTTGTTGTTCTTGTCTTTGTTGCTGACTTGCTGTTGGGACATCATGTGTTTCTTATGTTGATTATTTTGAGTCACTTTTTTTTTTTGCTTTTGTACCAATGAAAGAAAAGCAAAGCACCAATAACATAAAGAACTTAGTGCAATGTAAGCATCAATGACTTCTTGTTGTTCTTGTCTTGTTGTTGGGACATCATGTGTTTCTTATGTTGATTATTTTGAGTCACTTTTTTTGTTTTGCTTTTGTACCAATGAAAGAAAAGCAAAGCACCAATAACATAAAGAATTTAGTGCAATGCTACTTTCTTTTTGTATATGAAAGTGTGTTAGAAATCAATCAATTGACGTGCAACCTCTGTTTCAGAACTTCTCAGACTTTGTAAGGATTTATTTAGTCAACTAGGGTTATATTTGAATCGACATTGTAGATTTTACATTTTTGTAGTTTCTGTTATTACTTAATAGTGTATAGAATGATTAAATCATTCACTGGTCCAAGTTCCTTCCTGATGATAATCGTTGAGAGTGAGTTAGATGTAGGATAGGTTGATTTTATAACTGTTTTTAACTCTGGTTTCCCTTTAGAAGTTGGTTTTAGGATATGGCAGCTGTGATATGTTTGAAGCTAAACCAAGTTTTTAGTTTCTTCAGCATGGGTAATGCCATCTAGTTGCCAGGATGGTAAATATTCAGCATCTTGTGCTGAAGCACAAACTTAAAACAACAGAAAAAATGTGAAAAAATGAATTTCGTAAAAGATTTTATTAATCTTTTTGGGTTGTGAATGGATATTTACAACTTAGTCTGAACCATGCTTGATTAAGATAGAAGAAGGGATAAAACAAAGGAGTATTATCCATAGAGAACAAGAGAATGTAAATACTTACCTGTTACTGTGCTGATTCTCTCTTTGGCATCGCCACCTTGCTGATCATTCTCCAAGTGCCTAACCTTCTAGTGCTGAGAATATGGGAGTCACTGGAGTATCTGAGGGGCTACTTTTAGTTGCTATGGCTTGTAAAAGAGTTAGCTTCCTTTCTTTCGTATCCTGTCTATAAAAATAGCTTAATAATACCATGAAAGGAGGGATGAATAACAAAAAGTATGTGTGCTACTGCCTATATCTAAACACAATGCTGCCAAAACTGCATGTATTCACACCAGATTTCTTACAAGTACATAATGTGCAACCCAATATAGGCTGGCACGTCCTAGAACATTAGACCAAATTCTGTTTGACCTTGTCAAATTTGAAATAGGAAACAATGCAACATCAAGTGTGGATTTACCTTTAAAATCTGGTAAGTGTGGATATTTTGAATTATTGATAGTTTATACATAGAACTTCTTTGTGGGTAGAACCTCACACATGTAGCTACTCTCTTAAGACAACAGAATTTTTAAGCTGTTCGGATCTTGCCATATAGTCTGGAGACAACCAGGTTGCAACACATTTCCGGAGACAACCAGGTAGCAAGGCAGTTAGTGTCAAAACATACGTAAGTAGCTTCTTGGTTTCTGACTATAGAAATTCCAACCTAGAAAATTGCTTTATGTAAAGGTAATGCATGGAGACAATATGAAGTATGTCTAGAACTGAAAGATTGAATGTTTCCTTAAAACATAATTTCTGCATGTTCTCCTAGTGTTGTGCTTTTGCTTTTCTATGATTTGTTTCATCCTTTATCCTATCACAAGATGTAAACATCCCTCACCATGCGTGAGGGATCATCAATTGTTAATACCTCTCTCTCTCTCTCTCTCTCCATATTTATATATATATACATATATATAAATATATATATATACATACATATATATACATATATACATACATATATATATGTATGTATGTATGTATGTTGGTGTCTGTGTTATGTTATATTTATAAATTAAGGACAATGAGTACAAGTAAAGGCACATATTGTAGTTTCATGCCTGGTTGCTAGGTTTAGGTAAGGGTGTTGTACCCCTTAAGGAGCTCCTAGGAAACATGACAGAGATGCCTCCTTTAGGTTTTACTGTGAATTATAAGCTCTAAAATCAACGGACATATGTAGTATTGAACCTAAAATGTAGTACCGGAAGCTTTTATTTATTTATTTATTTTTTGCAATTTTGTTTTCTTTTTGGTTGCATGTACTTCATCGTTGCTTAATTTCTCAAATCTTCATTTGAAGCTCCAGAAAATTTCTTATCATCTTCTGCTTTCAGTTCTAGTCTTTATCCAGGATTTCATACTTTATACATTTGAAATTTTCTTTAAGGAGTCCACACCAAGTTCCAATGGCAGATTAAATAGTATTCGGTACATGCATTTGCAATCTGCAATATTTTGCTTTTTTTGGTGTGGGATTTGGTGTTACAATTGGATTGCTCCTTCATGTTCTAGCTGACAATGATTTGAGTAATGGAAACAACCTGCTTGCAAGGGTAAGGTTATTACATTGCCTCTCCCCGGACCTTGCATTGGCTGAGGCCTTGTGTAATGAAGGAAGCTACCCTTTCTGACAGAATGCTTTCTTGAAATTGACATGCATGAAACATTGTGTTCATGTGATTTAACTCGATTATTGCACTTGGAAGTTGGAATCTGTGTGAAATTTGTACTGCTCAGTGTACGTTGTTCTGTCTGACTTTGGTTAATTAAAACTGGAACTTTTATTTTAATACTTGTGTAATCTCTTTTGACAGTACTTCTCTTATCCTTTTTTCAGTACTATCTGAGGACCGGTACATGCAAATTTGGTGCTACATGCAAATTTCATCATCCTAGAGATAAGGCAGGAATTGCTGGGAGAGTCCAATTAAATGCTTTAGGTTATCCAATTCGTCTGGTTTGTAACTTCTACTTGTTGATATCTAAATGTCATATTTTTGGAAATTCTTACTAATGAATATACAACTGTTTTGTGCTATGTTTGCATGATAAGATAATACTCATTTTGTTGTAGAATGAGACAGAATGTGCATATTATATGAGAAATGGAGTATGCAAATTCGGGAGCACTTGCAAATTTCACCATCCACAGCCTTCTAACACAATGGCTAATGTACGTGGTTCGACCATGTATCCTGGTGTACATTCTCCTACTTCCAGTCAGCAGTCTTATCATGGGGGTTTGACACCCTTGTCAAGACCTTCTTTTATTCCTAGCCCTCGATGGCAAGGTCTTTCAAGCTATGCCCAAGTGATTGTTCCTCAGGGTTTGGTTCAAGTTCCTAGCTGGAACACATATTCGGTAAATCCATTCTGTTTTAGGCCCTACTGGCATTCTATAATATGCATGACATAGCTGGACATGATTTTTTTGCTTTTCAACGTCACTTGGTAAAAAATTCTCTTTTTCTTCATGTCATGTAAGTCAAATACGCGAAGTATATTACCTGATAAAGAAGTTTCAAGAGGCAAATTGTTATTCAGGAGATAAAAATAGGGCTGCACACAAGTAATGCGGCCATGTCTTTTGCATCATCTCTATTTTCTTTTGTTGTATCTCTTATGAGGCATTTCTATGTCATTTAGGAGATTGCTTCCATGCTTGTCTGATTGTGTTGTTTGTACTAAAGGCTATCATCTCCCAAATGTGCCTATCTCATACACATTATCAAGAGTATATTTTACATGTTTGCATAAGCCAAATGGCAATTGACGAGGAAGAGGTTCCAGTATGCTGCAAAATTTTCTTTTTCCACAGCCATGTTTCCATGAATTTATGGTGATGTTCTTTTTATTATCTATGCCGTTGGTAGTTGCAGTTCTATGTGCTATTGCCTTAGGCATTAGACCAAGTGAAAGGTTTTGTACTCGATTTTTTTCTATTCCCCCCTAAATATATAACTAGCCATATCTGATATTCTGTTAAAATTTGTTTTTGTGTTGTAACTGGTATCATGCTGTATGTCTCTCTAGGGTCAACTGGGGTCTGTTTCGTCTTCAGAGAGTCAGCTGCACCTGCCACGAACTACTCAGTTTTATGGAACATCACGACAGAATGAAACAATCACCGGAGTTCAAGGGACAATACCCTCATATCGATCCAGTGCTATTCCTCTGGGCCAGTATGTATTGGCAAGGGAGAATGTTTTCCCTGAGAGACCTGATCAACCGGAATGTCAATTTTATATGAAGACTGGGGATTGTAAATTTGGTGCAGCCTGCAAGTTTCATCATCCTAGGGAGAGATTACTTCCTCCCCCTAACTGTTTGCTGAGTCCATTAGGCCTTCCTTTACGCCCTGTAAGTTTGTGTCAACCTCGTTATTTCCTTTATTCTTTGATGTGGGATTAAGCATGTTGTAGGCTTTCCATAATAAAAGTGAAATCTGACATGGCTGTTCCAGACATTTTTCCCTTCCATCGTTGTATTCTTCTTTTTTTGCCAGTCAGATTAGCATTTCAGCAAGGTTTAAGTTCCAGCTTCCCTTTTTCATGTATTATACTCATGTCCAAATTCTATTCATGTGGGATTAAGCATGTCCAAATTAAGTTCCAGATTCAATATTGTGAACTCTGTTCCTGTTGAGCAGTGTAACTGAGAAACATGTTTCCTTTTAGTTCACTCCAATGCTTGATTCATAAATGGGACAAACAAAATACTGCTACATAGTATATTAAATTATTAAAGAGTTTGAATTTGCTTGATTATTTAATGTCCGATAATTACGTTCTGCAATTCATTAACTCCTAGAGAAGCTGAGACTTAGGGAAGATTACAGTGGAAAAGGCAGCTGCTGAGATGTACAATCTGTATTTAAGTTCGATGAATGTTGAGGAAGGATTAGAAAATATGCCATGAAACTAGAGTATTGCCCCCACTGAGATGGTCAGCCTTCAAGGATTTGCTAATCTGAAACCACAACTCGAGCAGGTCTCAGCTATGAATAGGATTGCCTTGGTTGTGTCTTTGGACGGCGGAGTCATCTGTATCTTGTCTCCAGTGTTTTCCTGGTGGAAGTCCAAGGAGCAAGTTTTATTGGTCTGACCTTTTGGCCGAGGATTTAGCTGCAGCGGTCTATTCTATTTGGTGGAACAATAGGATCAAAATATACTGTTGAGAACTTTAGGAGGACTATACACTAATTTGACTGAGACAACTGATTTACTGCTCGATGCTGTTCTGTATTTTATTGATAATGGTTGTGAATTAATATTTGGTTGTGTTTCTCTGACAGGGAGAACCCTTGTGCATTTTTTATTCTCGTTATGGTATCTGCAAATTTGGCCCACATTGCAAATTCGACCATCCTATGGCAACACCCATCGGCGTATATGCTTACAGTCTTCCAACATCCTCTTCAGCTGATGCATTGGTTTCAAGAAATTTACTTGTGTCCTCTTCTTCGGGGCCTCCATTATTGGAAGCTGCAACTGGGAAGTCTAGATAGATGACTTTGAAACTGTTCAGCAAGCATCAGAAAAATTTCTTCTCCTTTCTCATAACCTTATTAAGGCAAATCTCTGTAAATTGAGTTCCCACATCCCTGTGCTGGTGATGTACATACAGTTCGTCACGAAGAACTGAGACTGCTCATCTGAAGATGCACTTACCAATGGTGCCCTATTCTTGTTGTTGTATCATGATGCTGTTTTGCTTTGCGATTTTAAAAAAAAAAGGAGAGAAAAAAGGATTCTTTGTTTATTTCGGAAATGGGTGATGCCTTTGTAGGTAATTCTTCTTCTTAGAAGGGCCAGTTGTGTGTGCATTCTATTCTTTTGGCATTGCAGCCATTGCAATGCTTCATTGTATTTTCACCAGAGTTCTGACCTTGTGAACATGCAGGATTTTATCTTCCGTGTTACAGATCTACTTGCTCATCGTCATAGCCGCTACATCTTGATTGTACATGGTGGCAGTTTCAGAAATAGCCGCATTTTCTCGGATGTCATCTTGAGTGTTCATGGTGGCAGTTCAGAAGGTAACAGGAGGATATGGTGAACCCTTCGGTTTTCTCAGATGTATTTGGCGGTAAATAACCCTCATTGCTTTCTAGCTTAATCGCCTTGTTATCATGTTACTTCTTTTAGGTTGATGATGGATGGATGACACGCTGATTTGATAATACCCCTTTGCTAATTTGTTCGTTTATGCTGATGCAATCGTAATGTTTAGAGGCACTGCCATGCCATGAGACTTTCTTCGTGTGTTGTGTGTCCCCAACGAACAGTAACAAGGAACATGTTTTCTTATGGGGATAGAGATTATTGATAGTGTGTGTCACTTGTCACAAATATCAACTAAATCTGTGGCATTTTAAATATTTCGTTGGAAGTAAACTGATGAATGACTTAATTATTGATAACGAGAAACACACAAACATCGGATTTAAAGCTCGTTTGAGTAGAAAATATAAAATAATGAGGTACTTTATGAATGTTATATTTTAATATAAAAGTGGAATGCACAATATTACTGGGGAATTCAAGTCCTGCGAGAATCAAAGAAATTATAAGACATGGATGGATCGACTACAACTCGAGCATTGTAGGAAACAGTAAAGGCACTACTAAATACACATTTTAGTAGAACATGTATTATTTAGGTCATATTTGGACAACAAATCGACACTGGAAGTAAGCTTTCGCAGCAACTAGAAATTGCATAGCAACACACAAAGTTTCATTTTGCAGAAAATAGCCATCCTCAAAACAAGGATCTGTGGAACAAGTTGTAACTCACTGGCTAAGAACAATATCCAGTATCCACAGTCGAGCCTAAAATGCTTGGAGGACTAACTCGGGATGGAAGAAAACCTATAGCCTGGCGCACCCTTCCAAGAGTAATAAGCGATCCGAGTCTCGTAGAAACCTGCAACAAGATGGAAAACCAAGCCTTCAAATATTCAGTGTCACAATGCTAAACCTTCAAATATTTTTTCTGTGGCCTTCCGACGTAGACGAAGGGTTATTTTGTTGTATGGTTTTTCAAGTTCATTATCCTAGTGGGGTTAAAAGAACCAATACTCTTAAGAACAAATAAGAATGAAGCAAAAGTGTAATTTGAACAAGTGTCTCCGACAATCTAAAAAGAGAATCTCGATATTCTCTTGAATCTGCCCGAGATATTACATTGATAAATTTAGCAGCAGCAGTAGATTTAACAATATCATTACATTGTTCTGTATAAACCCCGAAGTCTGCGTGGAGGTACTAATGGCTTGGTGGCAGTTTGAATTCTTGGACCATGCCTAGATTTCCATGTACCTTTCACCATAAATATAGTATATCCACATGCCTACACAAATATGTAAACAAACTTGGACAAGGCTTTATACACAAGTTGCGTATGAAATGATCATGATAATAAATTATTTTCACATGAACTACTCATGCTAGAGTGACAATTAAGTTACATTTTACCACTAATGCCGGATGGATCAAGATATATTAACATATATATGCTATGCAACCTTAATTTACCAAAGCTTCAATGTGGTTTCTAAGAAATTTCAAATTTCCAAGTTGCTAGTAAGGTGGAAATTTTCGGGGGGGCAGTATGCAAAATTAAACATACATGAAATTCTTTACAGATCTTGAAAAAAGGACCTTCGACAAAAACTAGTGAAATAAAAAGTTAATGACAGCTTAAAGAAGTATATAGTCGAAAGTCATTATCCAATCTTCATTAAAGGTTTTTCGCCGAATAACCTTTAGCACTGAAGAACTAAATGCCTTTCTGAAAGCAAAAACCTATACATGACACCTACTTTCAGGCTTTCTGCCAAAATGTTACTACTTTAAACTTACCATACATCATATGCGGCACTTCTTAACTAGAAAAAAAAAACACTTATAATGTTATACAGGTGAATGTCTTTGGAACATAGACTTTCTGCCATGAATGAAAGATCAAACTTAACCCAACAATTTACCAATGAAATTCTTTAATAATCATAATTCTCCCGGTATTCAATCTGAGTTACAATATCGCGAGCTAGGAGGTTTGACAGGAATTGACACAAGGAACGGTACATTAGAAAAAAATGCCTTTACATATTACTAGCAGACCGATTGCTTCTAGAACATCATGCACGAGTATAAGCAAAAATTAATTGAGATGTAATGAAATAAATATCATAGATTCGTGGTGCATACCAGGAAGAAATGCAAGTATACCAAGCGTCAAGAGGCCATATGCTTGGGATTGCTCACCCTCCATATGGCCTGTAAAAATGAAGAATGATAGAATAAGGAGAAGTGTCCCCAGAGCAAGAAGAAAAATTGCAAGGGCGATTGACTTCCATGGAACTCTATCGAGAGCCTTGGGATTGTAGGCAAAGCGAAGGTCTCCTTCCCCCAGCATTCCATGATCTTCATCTATGTCATCTGCAGAAAG